>NC_057356.1:72062266-72364766 GCF_016509475.1 Prionailurus bengalensis | reverse complement strand
ATCAATTTAGCTACTGGTTTACTAGCTAAATTGTGATGGGATATGAAATTGATCCTGGTGACCAAATCATGTTTTCAGAGTCATTCCAGAACAATCCCATGCACCTATTTCTGGTTCCTTATTATTAACTATGCCAGTTGGTTTTGTTAGTACATTTTTAAAAAAATAATTCATAAACGTGGGACCTTGGAAACAGAAGTATTCTGAAAGCAGTATCAATAATGGAAGTGAGGTATTTCTTCCCAGCCAATTAAAGCATCTGCCTATATTCTTGACTTCTATGATTCATTAGATCCTTCATTTCCCTGCGAAGATATAAAACTTTAAGAGTGTTCTCATTTCTCTATTAAGATAAAGTAAAAGGCAATCACATTTCTTTTCATGAATCAGTCCACTCATTTTTTATAAAACAAGTCAGGTCGCAGAAAGTAGCATGGTAGTTGGCAGGGCCTTGGAGAAAGGGCCCTTGGCCTTGGAGAAATGGGCCATTATTATTTAATGGGGAAAGTTTCAATTTGAGGAGATAAAAAGCATCCTGGGAGTGGATGGTGGTGATGATCTCACATTGATATGAATGTACTTATGTCACTTACCATACACTTAAAAATTGTTAAAATGGCAAATTTTATATGTATTTTACTACAATAAAATGTACCTTTTTAAAAAAAATTTTTAAATGTTTTATTTATTTCTGAGACAGAGAGAGACAGAGCATGAACGGGGGAGGGGCAGAGAGAGAGGGAGACACAGAATCAGAAGCAGGCTCCAGGCTCCGAGCCATCAGCCCAGAGCCCGATGCGGGGCTCGAACTCACGGACTGCAAGATCGTGACCCGAGCTGAAGTCGGACGCTTAACCGACTGAGCCACCCAGGCGCCCCAGAATGTACCTTTTTTTTAATGTAAGCAGGATAACAGATATCTGAAGATGGGTTCCTTCCAAATTACAGACCAAATAGTTTTATTCTTGAGGGATTTCTCATGAATTATTTCATGGTGTCTGATTTTAACACAACATTAAAACTTATAGGGAGCATATTCTACAAATTCTAGGCAAAAACAGAAAGGCTAGACTATAAGAAATACTAGAAAACATTGTCTTCCTTATAGTTAGGTTCCTACCCTCATACCCTTCCCAAGACCATTTCAGTCACATTATCTATGCTCAAAGAACACTAGTGTAATGCATCAGCGAAAAATAACTGAAATAAATATAAGAGATCTATATCCATTTGAACTGAATTGATGAATAACTGGACCACACACTATAATCAAGCAGAAATTCTCTGTGTATTATGATTAAAAACCCCAGTGTGAAGTTTGGAATATAAACATTATTGTAAATACCAGTTTCTAATTTATCTTTGCGTGGTATGAATCACCTAAGGTCTCCTATATGTCCTCTGTCTCCACATTAAATGCATTTCAGAAACCAACTGTATATGTTGGAGGAGGACTCAGAGCTCTGGCTCCAAATAACTCAGTGGCCAAAGTGTATTTCATGAAGGATTTAGGATGACAGGGAGCGAAACAAACAAAAAGTTTGTTTTCATGAGATATCTGAGACTTATGCCTATGTGCAACATACAAGGGGGAGATCAGCATTCACAGGAAGCATGGTCAGACTGAAAAACAGGATCTAGAACACCTGTGTGAGCAGTATGTTTTCAGGGGAGATGAGGTACAGTAGAGAGTGGTACGAATTTAAGTGCCCTGTAGACAGCCAAGAGAAGAAACCTTAAATCGGGGCCGGGGTGGAGGGGGGGCACAGAGGATCTGCAAATAAATATTATAACTCACACCAGCTCTTTGTTTTTCATTCTTCCTCTTTCCCCTTTCCTCACTTTTACAATTTCCATCACAGTCCCTAACAAGTGGGTATCCCAGTTGGGAGTCAAACTCAAATGACTCATTCAGCTGTCCACCTAACTATCAAGTTCTTTTGATAAGAGAACCAGTCCAATGACAGGAGACAGAGACCTTAGTCAAACTCATTCTGTCACACCACATCTTCAGAAGCAGACCCCTCTGAGGTTACCCAGTGACACAGCACTTAGATTATCTCCACGTCACTTTTTGTTTTGTTTTTCCCGAAAGAAAAGAAAGGAAGAAAAAGAGAAAAGAAAGAAAAAAGATGTTAAAATATCTGGGGCAAAAATGATCAGTATGTTTTCTGGAGTTGGAAATTGCTGTTTTAATTCTCCCTTTGGGTAGTGTTTAAGTAAAGGGATTTGAATGATCAGTAAACTAATTTTCAAGTTACTTAAGCATGCCAAAATATGCTGACACACAGGGGAGTGAGGAACTAAGACACAAGAAGACACCAGTCCCTTTTCTACTGTTGCAATTAAGACATCACACAGATTATCAAACAGTGAGTGACTAACTGGGTATTAGCTTTTGGAATGCAAAAAAAAAAATACATCCACATAGATGTATCTGGTATCCAAGGATAAGAATTTCAACACTAGAGAGGTGCAAAGATATAATGAAAGGAAACCACTATGATACATTAAAAAAAACCTCAACCTGAACAAGAATCCATGCCTGATGATATACTGGATTTTGTTTATTTTTTTATTTCATTCTTTGTAACCAGCCTATAGTCTTAATCAATAAATATCTGAACACATGTGAATTGAGTCCAGTATACTTTAATCAATATACTTGTGCAATTTTCTCTAATTCTGTAAAGATAAAATGATTGAGAAAAGGCCTAACAAGTGATATTTCAGTAATAGATGTTTGGAGCCATACAAGATTTTAGAGATTGTCTCTCCAACCCTCTCATGTTAACAGTGAGAAAATAATGTCAACTTTGAGGAGTTATAATAGATCAAATTTGGTTAGATTAAAAGTGAATTTTCTCTCATATGTTTCCCTATTAAACTATTAATTCCATGAAGGCAGAGACTGGATATGTATAGTAGGTGTATATGCAGTGTGTATGTATGTATAAATGCATGTGTGTATGTATACAGTATATAGTAGATATATCATAAGTACACAGTAAATGTTGAATGAATCGATGAAACTAATCGTGACTTTCTAAGATCTCAAAGAGCTAGCACCAGGTCCCAGCATCCTGAATCCTAGCATTCTCTAAATATTCTTATTCTCAGAACTTTTGTATTGGAATATAGGAAAATGGTTAAGTACCAACATAAGCCCTTCCAAGACTATACAAATTTAGGCTTTATATTCTAGCCAACTAATTAAGTTGTAATATTTATTTCTTCAGGGGTGCCTGGGTGGCTCAGTCATTTGAGCGTCCGGCTTTAGCTGAGGTCATGATCTCATGGTTTGTGAGTTTGAGCCCCGTGTTGGGCTCTGTGCTGACAGCTCAGACCCTGGAGCCTGTTTCAGATTCTGTCTCCCTCTCTCTCTCTGCTCCTCCCCCACTCATGCTCACGCTCTCTATCTCTCTCTCTCTCTCAAAAATAAATAAACATTAAAAAAATTAAAAAAATTTACTTCTTCAAATAATAATTGAATTTCAAAGTAAAATCTTAAGAAAATTATTATAAAGTTTTCCCAATAAAACAGTTACATTTTAAAGTCCATAGTGTAAAGCATTATTTTCTCTTTTTTAATGAAGATGTTATTTCTTGTAAAGAAATTTTAGTATGAGAAATAACCACACAATCATGACTCATTATTACCTAAAATCTAGTATCTATAGGTAAAGCCATTTCTTCAGAACAAAATTTGTGTTCATTGTTAGCTTGCAGAAAGAGAATCAAATCTGTTCTATGATTATAGCTTTATAAAGGTAATCTGCTGTATGGGGGTTTTAAGGACAATAAAGTAACAATTTCTTTTGGTTCTTTTATCTAAATGTGTAAGAACCTTACTATTGACATAATCTAAAACAGGATTTCTCAGTCCTATTGGCTTACTGGGAGCCAGAACCTTAACAAGTACCTCTAAATGGTCATTTTATACCATATAAATGGTCATTTAAAGGGCCATTTTATACCATTAAATGGCCATTTTATACCATATAAATGGTCATTTATACCATTC
The DNA here is from genome assembly GCF_016509475.1 of Prionailurus bengalensis. Taxonomy (NCBI): domain Eukaryota; kingdom Metazoa; phylum Chordata; class Mammalia; order Carnivora; family Felidae; genus Prionailurus; species Prionailurus bengalensis. The sequence continues at coordinate 72,360,742 of NC_057356.1, read as the reverse complement.
ACTGAAGTGAATTTTCACTTTTATGTACAGAAATGCTAACCATCAGGGCACCTAGGTGGCTCAGTCAGTTAAGCATCTGACTTCATCTCAGGTCATGATCTCATGATTTGTGAGTTTGAGTCCCACGTGTGCAGAGCCTGCCTGGGATTCTCTCTCTCCCTCTCTTTGCCTCTCCCCCACACATGCGTGCATGTTCTCTATCTCTCTCAAAATAAATAAACCTAAAAAAGAAAGAAATCCTAGCCATCTGTGTGCACAGATATTAACACCACCAGTCAATTCTCATTGACTGTCAGTAAAAAAATGAGTTATGTTCAGTAATTGCAATGTTATATAGAATAAAAAATTTTAAATATGGCTCTGTTCCTTCTATATTAAATAGAAACCTCAAGTAAAATGAATGACATAAATGTTTAATTCTTTTAGTTTAAAGATAATACTACTTACATAACTAAAATATTCCTTTTTAAATAAATTTTGTTTCTTAAAATGGCAATAGCCAGGGGTAAATATTAATATATTTGAGAACTTTTCTTTTGTTTCAAACATAAGAACATCAAAATATAATATTGTTTTTGTCTTTTTCCTCCTCATCATCGGGAATAAAAACAAAACAAAAGTGTTTTTGCCATCTAGTTTCTTTCTCCTTGGTAACAATCCAAGAATAATCCAAATTCATAATTTATATTTCCATAAAATCTAGGAAATAAGATAACAAAGAGAAGGAGAGGCTTTCCAGTGCCTGGGCCTGCTGTATTCATTCTAAAAAGCTAATGAACAAGTTAAATTTTCTAGCAGTGCAATGTTCCAGATATAACCTCAAGAGGATAGAAACAGGAGTGCTTATATTTGGTCGTTGCAAGCATTGCATATTATAGAAAAGGACAGGTTGGGATATTTGTATACACATATAGAAATCAGTTGAAAATCCAATTTTGTGAAACAGGAATTCCCCTTTGAGGGAGGTAAAAAAAAATCCATATTTAAATGTAGTCAGCATCCAAGGTCATTCAATAATGCCTTCTTCACATTTCAGAAGAAAACATTCATCTTTTACTAGAGTAGACTTTATGGAATAAGAGCACACATACATACACATAAATAGCTTGTATCAATTTCTATATTCTGTCTTGGAGGAAAGATGTGAGGCAGGTGAGAACTCTGATAAAAATAAGTAATTAAAACAATAGAATCAAAATGTGTTTTCCAAATTTCACTCATTAACAAGCTACAATAATTGTAAAAATCTACTTGACTATGATTTGGCATTCTCTTAATTTGGATGGTGCATCTGTAAAACATTTAATGTTGTTGCCAATAAAAATATAGTTTTTAGGGAATACTTATCTCTGGTTATTTTCCTTTAGCTTTTTTTTTCTAAGTTCATTTATTTTACTCCTTCTAATTTTAAACTTGTTTTACTAGTTCTTATCCAATATAGGGACTAAAAATAAAAGAGGCTAACAATTTTAGAGACATTTCACCTGTTCCAAAAGACAAATTTATTTGACAGAGGCAAATCTGTTCAAAGTCACAAAGCAGGGCTTCAGCAGAGATTTCTGCAAAATTTGGCAAGGAATTGTACGTTGAGGGAAGTAATAGCTACCGACACAAAGTTAGGTCCTATGTATTTGTTATATTACTACTTCCTCATGATAAATCAATAAGGAAAGCATTAACATTCAAATTACATGAGTATAGAAACTGAGGTTTGTTGAGGTTAGAGACTTTTCTAAGATAACATATAGGTATTAAAAGAGAAAGCTAGGATAAAAACTAGAGTATGACCTTCTCTAAGACTCCTATAATTTCCCTGCTGTCTTCCAGAGCTTAGACACCAGTTAGGCTGCCCCCCCCCCCCCCGCCTCCACTCAGTGAGGTTCAGGGATAGTGAAATTCTTTCTCTGAGAGCACACAACCAAGCGATGAAAGAGTCAAGCCAAACCAATCCTTGTTTGCTTCACTGTACTATATGCTTTAGCTGATTTTCAAACCCAAGGCACACTTGAAATAAGGAGATGTTTCTAGCAAACTGATTTCTGGCATTAGGTTCCTTATCTTCAACTATACCTAGTTTACTTTAAGTCCATTTGAAAGTTATATCAACTTTCCAGGCCAGGAAAACACTAATCGATGGATAACACTGTTTCATAAATATAACCTTATTGGACCTCAAGAAGGGCCTTCAATGTATATATTTACAAGTAAAAAATAGAGATTATGATAAAATATTCCATTCTAACTAATCTGTCAGGAAACAAAGTCTCTATTCTACCTCTCTCAACGTGAAGACGTTCATTTCTTCGTTCAAGTGCTCTAACACATTATGTCCTATGTAGCCACTATAGGTAAATGGACATCTTTGTTTCCTGATGGAATAGACTTTAATCACTGTCACATTCATAAAACTGTGTGCTGTTAGTAAACAAATGTTTCCTTTTATTAATTCAAGTGTGGTTGAAGAAGATGAGGAATCAATGCCACTCACTCCCTGTGCTGTTCTGGAACATTTCTTCACATGGAAACCACCCTGCCTCCCAAGAAGGTGAATGAATGGGTAAGTGAAAATTACACATGTAAGTACTGAAATAGTGAAACTTTCCATGACTTACCCTTGAATTAACTACTTCCAGGGAGACGTTCTGAGGCGGGGCACTTGGCACTAAAAGGAATAAAACAAGGTGAGGTGGTTACTGCCAAAGTCATAAAAGAGAAACAACAACCCTCTGTGAAAAAAGAAAGCATGACTTTCACAGTTCATGATGATAATTAGGTAGGCTGATCCAGGTGGCACTTCAAAATTTTCCTGGAGAGATGGAAAATAACTGCATCTGTTTATTTGTTCTTACTTGGTAGGCCCGTTATCCATATAGGGAGCCCCCAAAACTGTTTGGTAAGAAAGCACCTGCCGTGATACCAAATACTGCCATTTAATTACAGCTTTCTTATTATTACCTTCCCAGAGAAGCCAATAAAAACACACCGGAGATTTCCTGGAGTGGTTTTAAAGGCTTAAGATGTTGTGCATTTCAGGATCTGCAAGGTTTTATTATAAAATATGTCATTCTAATGGTCAGTCATGTTGCTTAATCCCCTTAATGCAATCTTTATTATCTCTTAAAAAGAGAAAAGATGAAATACATCCCTCTTTTTATCTGTATGTAATTAAACCTATGTGTCACAGATGCAAGCAAGTTATCAAATAACATTCGGTGAGTCAATTCCAGGAACAAAAAAGGCAGTTTAGTTTTCTTTGTAGATTTTCTGTTTTTTTTTTTTCTCTTGCTTGCATTTTGATTGCCCGATTCCTTCATGGGAAAAGGAAGAATATATACAAATTTTTTTATAATACTTGTAATAAATATTTACTATATCAAAAAGTGAATATTCTGTCGTGTGAATAATTCAAAGACAACCATTCGCTGAACAGCTATTATGTGTAAGACACTATCTTAGATGTCTTGGATAAATCATAAACAATGTTTTTTGCCCCCCAAAAGAAATAGAAGTAGCATTCAATAAATGCTTAACATATGTTAATCTGTAAAATACAGTCCCTATTTGTTCATGACAAATTGATTAACAGAGAAGAATTGCTCTTAGCATTTTCAAGAATTTAAAAGCCATTTTCTGTCACATTTCCCCTTCTTTAACTTGAACTTGGACAATATCTATATTTCTATAGGGTACTTGTATTTTCCCCTGAATTCATTATGCCCTACTCTGAGTTTACTTTCTGAAAGTATTCACCATGAGGGTATATGTCTCATTAATCTTTACAGCCTTCAAACTGACATTCAACTAGTATTTACTGACTCAATGATTACATGAAAAAACAAATACTTACTTAAATATTAGCTCTTGGACCTTCCTGGACACCATAAGAATTTTAGTCACTTTGTTTTGATTTTGAACTTCTTATCTTAGTACTTGATAAAAGCTGTGGCCAATGTAGTTTGTGATAAATAACACTCACTGGTCTTATTTTCATGAATTAGGTCAATAATCCTTTCAAAAAATATTTTATAATTTAATAAATAGATTTTATTATTCAACTTACTTTAGTTCATATTATATATTTTTTTCAAATAAAGAATATAATTCCCCACAGGGACCAGGAGTTTTGCCTCTTTGGATGCTGAATCCTCAGTATCAATAGAGTGTCACATTCAGCAAATATGTGTTGAATTAATTAATTAACAGAGAGATTATAAGAAATAATAAAACTTTTTATCATACTTAGAGTTTTAGTCATAACAAGCTTTCTTTTTGCAGTTTTATTTTTTTTAATTAAGGTATAACATACATATAGTATAATGCACAAATCTTGTATGCATGATTGGATACAGTTGTATGTGTGTGGGTGTGTTCGCATTTAAACACCACCTAGATGAAGATTTAGAATATATAGTATCCTGGAAAGTTCATTTGAGTTCCCTCCCAATCAATACCCTTCTAAGAGTAACCACTATTCTGACTTCTAACACCATCGATTAGTTTAGCTTGCTTTTAAGCTTACTAAAAATGAAATCAGTTATTATTTCTAGGCTGATTTCTCTTACTCATTATTATTTCTTGAGATTCATTCATCTGTTGCATCTAGCAGTAGTTTTGGTGCTTCTGTTTGTCTTTATTGCTCCTACGTATTATATCATACGACTATTCTATTTTATATTTACTCATTCTGTTGATGAATGGCCTTCGACTACTTTAGATTTAGGACTGTGAGACTAAATCTCCTATGAAAATTTTTGTACATGTCTTTTGACAAACAACTACACTCATTTTCTTCTTTATATACCTTTATATACCTAGCAGTGGAAATCCTGGTAGAAGTAAAACCTCTATGGGGGTTATACATATGTAAACAAGGAAAAATATACATATGATAAAATTTTCCAAAGTGGTCCCACCAATTTACACTCCCACTAAGAATGTAGCAAATGTCCAGAATCTCCATATCCTTACCAACGTTTGTTTTTTCTGAATCCCTTCCATTTTAGTCATTTCGTAGGTATGTAGTGTTTTTATTTGCTTTTTCTTGAGGATCAGTAATGTGAAGCATCTTTTCACATGTTTGCTGACATTTGGATGCCCTTTATCGTGGAGTTTTAAGAGTCTTTTTTTTTTTTTTACAGCTAAATTTCCTTTAAAACTCATCTCTAAAATTTTCATTCCTTTATCTTATATTCTATGTTCATGTTACTATGATTAAAATATTAAGATTTTTTTTTCTCTATAGCTAAAATAGTCAGAAGGGCTCTTCTGCATTTGGCAAATTTCCTATCTTCTCGACTCTTCTCAAATGTTATAATAATGAAATGGACTTCCCTAAACTACCTTCACAGACCTGTGGACATTCCCAGTCTTCAGGAAAGGGAAGAATGCAGAGGCTTTAATAAGACCATCTCTACATTCTGTTTCTGTAAAAGACGAAGTATTAGAGTAGGCTGGAAATAATAACAATGTGTGTGATCAGAAAAACTAAACAGACTGACATCCTCACAATGAGGAAGAATTTAATATGATCCATATTTAAATTATGCTGTAAAGCATTGAAAATTAAAATAGGCACCAACTGAAAAATGCTAAGTGCTCCATCATATAATTTCACAAACTTCTAGCACATGGGCCGTTCTTGACTTATGTAATCAGGAAAAAAGTAGAGAGTTTATTCTACAGCATTTTTAGTTGACAATCCCCACTCCCTCCCTCTATCAATTCCCATATTCCTGAGATATAAATAGATAAAGTAGATAGGATTAGATGCTTGGTGGAAGGAAGTAGGATCTACATTTATTTGAGCTTTTCTTTATTTGACTTCCCAAGATGTTTCATTGTCTCATGAAGCAAAGAGGAAAGCCATGGTTCATTGTTTTCTCTTCAAAATGTCAAGCAATTTATCATTTATAATAGGTTGGTTAAGGCTGATCAGAGATATTCAGTCTAGAAACTCCCTCAATATGGTGAAACATGCTGATTTGATACATATGATGATGATATATTCTGTATAGTAGATAAAGTTCCCACATTTGTAAATCAATCTCCATAGAGTCAGGTACTTGAGTTCCTCCCCTTACCAAATGTGTGCTGTCCTGTACACATACTTTATGGATTGAAATAATTCATATATAATTATGAGCTTTGTACTTTCAGCAATTGATACAAGAACTTCATTATAGAATAAGGGAAACTCAAGATTTTTCACATTAAATCTTGCTTCTTTTCCTACTAGCTTGTGATCTGACTCTGCTGCTTACCAGGCTAGCTTTTGTGACCTCTTTCTAATATTAGTTTTGTCATCTGTAAAGTAGAAAAAATCATAGCATCATAAGGATTAAAGATTATTAATGCAAAGTGATTAGAACAGGGCCTTGTACTAATAAGTACTCAATAAATACCAGTGATAACAATAAAAAGCACATTCTTATAGTTAAGCTTGTCTATGAAATTGGGTCCCTCTGCTTATGGGCACAGAGCAAGCTGACATGGAAGCTCATAAATATTAATTGATTCATAAAATCTTTTAATGACCTACACTCATCAACTGGTTCAAGAGAAAATATTTGGGAACAAATTGGTAAAACTAGTTACATTCCGTGCTATTAGACTGCCTAAATCTGATGTCCATCTCAAAGGGTTTAAAGAAGCAGATCGTTATATACAAATGATACAGTAAGTGGAGGGATTTGAATGAAAAACAATTTTTCTTCCCAGAAACACAATTAAAGCAGGCTAAATTAGAGATGAGAGCTTATCAGGACAGAAATCTTTATAAGCATTTTAGCATAACAGGAAGACCATTGGATAATTAATTCAGAAAAAAAACCCATTATTTGTATTTCATTTTTGCTTTTATTTAATTTTTCTCTGGTCCCAATATCAATTTTATGCTATCCTCTGACCTGATAAGAAACATGGTGCCCTCAATAACATGCATGTATTTAGGCACAGTCATCTATTAAATTAGTCACATAAATGGAAAGTTCTAAAGATAAGTCTACACATAAAAACAATTATATTGTTTGGCTTAGCTATCTGATTAATTCAGTAGATATTTACTGAGATGATGAATGCAGAGATGGACATAACAGCATTCTTCACATTAAAGAACGTGTAGTATACAGAGAAAAAGTGACACGTACATTGTCATAGATAATATTTATTGAACACTTAAATATATGCCATGTTCATATTTTTGGTGCTTACATGGATTAGCTCATCTAATTTCCACAACATCTCCCTTTTATAACATCAGAAAGTCAAGGAGAAGACAGCTTTACAACTGAGGACTAGAAAGTAGCAGACTATGAAAAGTGATTAAACATGTATCTTTGTAGGATGTGTGACTACAGCATGGGCAGCTTCAACAGAGAGAAGACATCAGCATGAGCAAAAAGAAGGGGACTGGATAATAAGAGAGAGAAAGTCAAGAGTGCAGGGGTTTTTGTTGGAAATCCAAAGAGATGAATTGATTATGAAGGAGATTGCAGACAAGTTTCAGGAGCCCACTCTAAGGGGCCATTCAGTTCCTGCTTTCTCCTATCAAATGCATCGATAAAGAGAAGTTGGCATCCTTTGTACAATGATGCTTGCTGGGTTAGGGTCATGAAATCCTTTTATTTAGTGACAGGCATTTTCTAAGTCCTAACTGTTACAACACTTAGAGATAATCATTCTTGGACTAATGAGTAATAATCTATCTCTCTCACTTATGACATTTAAAACCAAAGTGGAGAATAAGGCCACAGTATTACAGTTCAGAGTGTGAATGAAATCTACATAAATTATGTAAAATATTCATTTTCATTTGTTTTCCTTTTATTTTTATAATTATAAGTTGTGAAGTAATTTATTCTGCCAATAAATATTCTATTCCGTCTTCAATAACAGAATCAGATGGATGGGCATTAAAAACGATGCTGAAGTGGTGTTACATAAAAATTTTTTTAAGTTGAAATTGCAAATGAGCATCACTCCTGTGTCTTCACTGCACTGTCCTTAATAACATGCATGACCTTCCTCATTCCACTGATACTGTGTGAAATATCCGCCCAGATACTTTTCTAGATTAAAGAATGATGGATTGGTTAAGGAATCACAAGGTAAAGTCTTTTTTTCCCTTGAAATTCAGCAGATCAATAATTTATAGAATTATATACAACAACATGGAAACCACTGCTGAAAAGAGATAGCTTGTTGCCTTTTTAATATTCATAGAGGCCATCTCTGCATCTCTACACCTGCTTGAATTTCTACTAGCCCCACATCATATACTCTGCTGTCCTTTATTTTCACTTGTCATTAAATTTCCCAACATTTCATTATCCTTTTCTTAGATGTCTAGTTTCCTCTGCTACTGCTTTGCCAAATCCATCTTTTTCATTAAGAGTTCTTCCTCTCTTTTATGACATTTAAGAAAATATGTCTAATATTTCATTTGTTGGGCAAGGTACAGCTAAAATTATGCACTTTCATATTTAGTTTTAATACCTGAAATAATGGATTATTTGGCCTAAATCTTATGACATATTTTCAAATTAAGAGGTATACATAGGAGGGCTGTCCATCATTTACACCTTTAGTCATCCACTCCTCTTTAGAATGAGAAATAAAATGAAGCACACCAATGTAAATTAGTCCACACACATGCACAAATGTGTCAGTGTTTACAAACATTAAGAAACCACCCCCCAAAAATAATTTGAACTCTTAGGAGTAGTCCCACGTTTGAAGATAACCTACTAATATGATAGGAAAAGACAGGATAAAATTGGCAGAGAGGGAAAGGATAGGACCTGAGGTCCCTGGGTGGAGAAAAACACATATTTTGGAACAATGCTGGGAGGAGTGTCTGACCACAGCACACCCCCTCAGGCATAAGGTTCCTCTTAAGAATGTAACAGATCCCACCCATTCTGGATTTCAGGTTTTCCCTTCAGGTTTCCCTAGGAATTTGACAGAAGACCTAAGTATGGCCATAGGCTACCCCTCATACAATGGAAACCAGACAATCAGGAATTGACAACCTAGCACCTAGAGCTATCAAGCCAATAAGGGTAGAGCCTGAGAAGGAACAAGGGGAAAGGCTGGGGGAGGGTTGACCAGAACCTTATAAAAGCAGGACCCTTGCCTACAGTTCTTGGGCATTCACTTTCAAATGCCCCCTCTCTGTAAAGAGAGCTTTCCTACTATTCCTCCTTTCTAATCTTATACTCTAATAAACTTTTGCCTGTTGCTCATTTTGTGTCCACCTCTTCATTCTTCGAAGCAGCAAGACAACGAATCTTGGGTATTGTGGTAAAGAATCCTGCAACACTAGGAAATCCTGACACAGAGCATATAATGTACCTTTTGAAAGAAAGTTTAAATTTAACCATAATAGATAGTTTGAGTGAAGTAGCCAAATTTTTAATTAATGCTAATATATGCCATTAAATTTTAGTTCAAAGGCCTTAAACATGCAATCCATGGCATACACGCAGTATTATTTCATTACTATCAAATATGTGAGTCAAGTTTCACCATTTAACACTTACCATCAGAAAGTGTAACCACTGTTATGTCATCAGTAGATACTCCTGGCCCATAGCGATTATAAGCTAGGAATCGAAGAGTATATTCCGTGAATTTTTTCAGGCCTTCCAGCTTATAAGATAGTCCATCAACCTCTATATTCTGGAGACATAAAATGTCAAACTGTTATTCAGGAGGCACATTAAAGCAGAAATGGCATCCATTCTGCGCAATCAGTGAATTGGATATTAGACTCTTACTCATAGAACCACGCTCTAGCCTTATAATGAGTTGTTGTAAAACCTAACTTGTGACACACACTCCCCCACTAAATTCCAAACCACTCTGTAGACTCCTAGTTAAAATAGCACCATGCTATTTTTACAGTCATTAAGTTCCAATGTGTTTAACACCACCCAATACATTGAATGGTATGCAATATTCCACCCACATTCATACTGACGGGCAGAAGGCAACCTGTGAATCCATGGGAACAGATCGTTACTCCTCTCCCCTAAATGGAATAATTCACTAAGAAACAGTGGATTTCTTCCTTCCCTTGCTGAAATATACCCATGGCTCTTGAAACTGACAGATACTTTGCCATAATCTTTATCTCTCACAATGCTGTGAGGTGGGTTGGAACTGTTTTCAGTACGTCACAGCAGCAGAAATGAGGTACTGGAGGTGAGGTCATTGAGAAACCAGAGCCAGTTTGCTGTAGAAGACCCATTATTAGCTCTCCACAATGATGCTCACACTCACATTTGTCTCAGGTAGCATCACTTCTGAATTTTTTTAAGTGGATTGGTGAAATGCATTATGGGAAAGACAAAAATGTATAGAAAATTGAGAGAATGGAAAGCTGAAAACAAGGGCTAAATAGCATGGGGACAGAAAACAAACAAACAAAAAGACCAGGATGAATGATTGTAAAGAAGGAGCTCTTAGTAATTCCTATTGCTCAATATAACCTAGGACTTGAACTATTTCTGAATAGGGCTGTTGCAAAACATCTTTAAAAAGCAAAATCCCTATCATGCAGTTTATGTGCAAGCAGGAAGACCACAGTACACTTGGCAAGCTTCACAACATATCCTGAGAACTCTGGTATCCCAAGATAGGCTATTGATTTTTCTTATTTACCTATGCACTTGTCTATATATCTTTTCCCACGTGAGGTTGAGAAACCGGAAGTAAACATCTCAACAGTCATATATATGTCACAAAATAGAATTGTTGACTTTCATGTGTCTCCCCCCCTAAATCTAATTTGCCTGTTTTCAAGTATCTGCTCAAACCATAGATTACAAGCAACTTGAAAGGAGGCAAGTAGCCTTCTGGAGTGAGGCTTATTGAAAACAATGAAAAGTGATAGGTGACTACAACCTAATGGTGAGGAAAGGACAGAAATAACTCAAATATATAGAATGAAAGCAGCAAGCTGACTGAGGCCTTTGAATAAGAGATCAGTCATCCTTAAGACAAGGACTGACAATGCAAATGGTTTCTCGGACCAGATAAGTTAACATAAATGTGGCTATGCTGGCCCAGGCCACTAGCTATTACAACTAAAAAACAAAACAAAACAAAAACAAAAACAAACAAAAAACATTCTTTGTAGTGATTTCATTTCATTGTCCATTTGCCTCTCTTACAACCAGAATTCAATTAAATTTCAATTAAATTGCTTAACGTTTCTAATAATCAGTATTTAAAAATTATCAGCTGTCCAATTAACATGGTGGACTGGACCAAGAGTTTGCAGATCTCCTCCTATGCCTCTGGTCCTAGGACCATCCAATAGGTGGCAGCACTGGGCCCATTCCCTTGCCTACCTGTTCTTTTCCCGTGGACACCTCAGTGCAGAACAATCTGTAACCTTGGACTGGACCATTTGCATAGGCAGGGGGTTCCCAGGTAATAAGAATTGAGGTAGGTGAGGTAGATACAGCTTGCAGGTTTTCTACTGGCCCTGGAACTTGCACTGTGTACAAAAGAAATTGATTAGTATGAGAGGGTTCTCTTCCTCAAAACAAACAAAATTACATCTTTTACAGTTTAGGGATATTATAGCCCTATGTACTACTTTAAGAACCAAAAGGGATGAAAAAATAAAATATAAAGTAACGAATTTTAGAATCATTTCACTTAGAAATTCAGGAGAGGGTTTATATTAATCTAAATTACGTATTTCATTTTACAGTTGAGGAAATTGGTCAAGGAGTCTAAATTACTAGGAAAATGATGGAAAAGGAGTGGGATTGTTAATCTAAGTTCTTAGTATGGAAAATTTTCCACTATGCCAGCATGGCTTTGCTTGTGTATGAATAATAACTACAGAAGGAAAAGAGAAAATACAATTAGAATACTTGTATATCATGATTCTACTTATAATTCAAATGAACAGCACAGCTATGGATAATTTGCCACATCTGTATTTAAGTCAGCATTTTAAAATCTTGCCCAATTCTATGTCCTTTAAATTAATATTGAGATTTAATTTTCAGTTTTACTTTCTAGTATTCTATTTCCTCTCATAACTGCTACTTTACTTAATCAAGAATAAGTAGCTTGTTCATTAAATAAATTATATAGCACAGGTCCACAATTGCTTAACCAAAACACTTGTGTCCAGATTTGTTTTGAGATCTGGAAATTTTCAGATTTTAGAAAGACAATATGATGTATGTACAATGTTACATTTAACATCCCAAGTGGGGTCTCTGTTTGCACCCTGTTATCAAATCACACATTTGCAGCAAAATATATGATATTCACATCAGACAAAATTATTAAAGACTATGCTTAGTGTAGCATAAGGGCAGATCAGTTTTGGGTATGTCAGGAGTCAAGAAATTCCTTCATATTCCAGATTTGCAAATTTTGAATTTGTGCATACTTTTTTATTTATAGACCTGAAAACATAAATATGTGGTTTGTAAATTGTAAATGCCATACATCGTAATCTAAATTAGTTTCATCATCACAGATATGATGACAATTTTAACAAACATGCTGTATATTTTCCCCAGCCTTAGATCCCACCTACCTTTGAACACATGCACCTTTTAGGCCTCTAAATAGAATTTTGTGAGCTTAACATCCACAGTAAAAATCTGAAACTGTGGCCGACAGATATCTGATAACACAACTCCTTAGATCAGTGCTGCACCTGTGTCCCTGGATCAGTCATTTTTCAGAATTGATTCCATGGAGCCCAGGCTCCACCAAAAGAGATACACATATATACATATGTGTATACATATACACATATATACATTGTATGTATGTATATACATACATACAAAAGAGATACACATATATACATATGTATGTACATATACACATACATACATATACACTTATGTATATATATACACATATATGTATATATATTCTCTCCCTATATACATATATATTACATATTTATTATATATATAGAAAGAGACAGAGGCAGACAGAGAATGTGAATCCATTGTTACACACACCATAGCTCTTTACTCCCAAATATTTTAGTGCATATTTCCTAAGCATTAATTTGTACATAAATGATATTAACTTCAGTACATTTCATATTAGTACAACACTTTTATCTAATCTTCATCTGCATTCCAATTGTGTCAACTGACTCAATAATGTAACTTATATAGCATTTCCTTCTCCAGTTCAGGATCCAGTCTAGGGTCAAGTTTGCATTTCAGCGCCATAACCTCTTTAGCTGGCTTTAAGTTGGAACAGTTCCAAAACCCATCTTTATCTTTTAGGTCATTTATACTTTTGAAGGTTATACCCCTTTTTTAAATTAATTAATTTTTTTATTAAAAAAATTTTTTTTTAACATTTATTCATTTTTGATAGACAGGGAGAAACACAGAGCATGAGCAGTGGAGGGGCAGAGAGAGAGACACACACACAGAATCCAAAGCAGGCTCCAGGCTCTGAGCTGTCAGCAGATCCCGACTTGGGGCTTGAACTCACAGACTGTGAGATCATGACCTGAGCTGAAGTCAGAGGCTTAACTGACTGAGCCACCCAGGTGCCCCTAGCCCTTTTTTTAAATTCATAGAATATTCTTTATTTGGGTTTTGTTTTTGTTTCTTCATGTTGGATTTAGGTTATGCATTCTAGACCCAAATGAGACATGAGTGATGTCTATACCTCAGGGCATCATGTCCAGAGGCATAAGACCTCTTTCCCTCCATGGTAGGTAATGTTAGTTCTGAATACCTGGTCAAGGTGCTGCCAGATTTCTCCACTGTAGCATTAACTGGTCCCTCTGGATCCCCCCACCTCAAGCCCCTCTCCATTGCTTATAGCCAATAAGCAATTTTTGGGGAGATACTGTCAGGACCATATAAATATCATGCTATTTATCAAATTCTCTTAGAATTAGCATCTATTAATAGTTTTGATATATCAATTTTTAGCATGGTGGTTACAAAATGTTTTGTTTTGTTTTGTTTCTATTCAAGGATTTCCTCCAAATTAGCCACTTGGCATACTACATTCTATTATAAGCAAGAACCCATATGTCTATTTATGTTATCTCTTATTGGTATGGGCACATGGATTTCTACTTTTTTATGGTCTATAATTCATATTTGTCTTAAAGACATTTTGGTGTTCAAATTGTCAAGTTCAAATCTGGCCAGTGGGGTCCTCTTTAAGTTGGTCCTCTGTCCTTGTAATATGACATATCATTTATTGAAGAACTTTTTGTCTTCCTGGCATAATATATTCCAGGCTCATCTTGGTCCTGCCCCAGTTCTGGAATCAAACATGTCTCTAAATATTTCTCATTCCTTTTAGTGGGGAATGGTATTCAAGACAAAGATCTGGATGTCAGCTCTGTTCACTGCTGCTTAGTTGTCTTGCTGCTAGATCCTTCTGGTGAATGAGAAACAAGAATGTATATATACTTATGCATACACAAATGCATTCACACACACACACACACACACACACACACACATATATATATATATATGTATATATATATATATACTCAAATATATAGGTACACAGGTGCATTTTTCATGACTTGACAGAGATGCCTCCCATTCTAATCCATCTCTCCAGAGTTTGTTTTTGTCTTCTCCATTCCTCTTTTATGTCCTTTCTTCCATAGGGAAGATTCTGGCTTCCAAAGAGTTGTATTCTGACAGACACTTTATGAGAGTGCCTTCATCTTGGTACTCTTCCAGGAAGGGGTAGTTTTTCTATGAAAAATTCCTTATTACACAAAGAAGACTTCAGTAGATAATACTGAACAAAGTTCACATTGATAGAATTAGAACTGTATTATGTTGACCCAGACATTTTGTTTCATGGGGGAAAAAAGAAAAATAAAAACTTGCTCACTGACATTGTTCAACTGGATTTTCAAAATAGGATGTTTTAAAGAACAGTAACAAAAAAAAAACCACTAGAATTTTCATGCTTCTATGATTACTGATATATTCACAATGACAATGTAAACATTTCTAGAAGGAAGGTTTTCTGATTTGGAATCTATTTTTCTAAAGAAGAAAGACAAAGAAAGGAGCAAAAGAAAGAATTGAGACTGAGTGATCTGCTTAAGTTATATGTTAAGTGTGACATAACCAGGATTTTGAAATTTCACAGAGCATATATCCCTGTGGCCCAGTGATGTATAAAGTTTTAACTGAATGTGTCTCTTCTTGGTCTACTATGGCTAAACTGAAAAGGCATTACCTATTTAAAAAAATGGCTCATTATGGAATCCAAGACTAAGATTTAAAAATGGCCAACATCCATTGGAATGTTGGGAGCTATTACTCCTGCTGTGAGATGTTACCTTCAAGGAAAGTTTCCCATCTCCAAAAGGCTCAGGAGATGAGTGGGTTTCCCTTTCTTGGAGAAAGGAAGGGAAGGCAATGTTTGGGAAGTTTCCACTCTTCTGTTCCACTGGAATACAAAGGGGTAATGGGAAGAAAAGCCAGACACCTGTGAATCTGGAAGGCTAAGCTGAGGGTGCCACCTAGCATAATGGGGGTGGGAGTGAACAGCCTGCCAGACTAGACTCTTTGAGTATGTCACAATCAGATATGACAACCTCATAGCCACTTTCATCAGGCATCGTGAGGAGAATAGACAGCCTACATGGATGTCCACAGCTCCAGGCAGCATCCCCACAAAAGCTACCAATAGGCCACACTCCTCTCCTGCTGAGCCCACCAAGGGCTGCTTAGCATCCAGGTTCCTGGTCAGGAGAATGGTCAAAACTCTCCCCTTAGGTTTCCAAATAATAATAGCAGTTGTCTTTTTCACGGGGATATGCACAATGTTAGGCATATACAACATATTCAATGTGTGTCAAATGAATGACTTTATATACAATTACCAAATGTTACCCTAAATAACAAGCCTAAAATAAAAACAGCTACTCTAACAGTCTAACTCATTTGATTTTGTTAATTCAGGATTGTTACTCAAGTGATCAGAAAACAGTGTTTTTCTAACATACTTGGTAAGAACTAAGGTTGGTATATTTATGTTTGTTGTATGCATGTGAACCTAGGTACACTTTGCCCACTGTGTAATTTGTTTATATGCATATATAATTTGGTTACCTACAGGACACCATCAGGTGGTTAAGTACCATAATTTGGTCAGTTCTCACTGGTAGTGCCTACTCTGATTGTCTGCTCACCAACTGAATTATTCTCCCTTCCTATTGGTCATCAGACAGTATCAGGGAAAAACATGAGCTTGGGATTCCAGGAGAATTTTAAACAGAGATAATAGACATAGGAAGTAAAAAAGAGCATTCAGAGCATTTAGTGTAAGCATGCACAAACAAGAGTATATGTTTTCACCAATTCCAGCCAAATGATAACATTCTCTTTGTTTTTATAAAGTTTCCACTTGTCCACTTCCACTTTCTACTTCCAAGGATTGCATCTTAGTACCAAACTGTTTGCTACTTTAACTTGTGCATTTTTGTTTTTGCTGTGTGTTTTAAATTTTTTTACTTATTTATTTATTTAGAGAGCATGAGGAGGGGAAATGGGCAGAGGGAGAGAGACAGAATCTTAAGCAGGCTTCGTACTCAGCATGGAGCCCAACGCAGGGCTCAATCTCATGACCCTGGGATCATAACCTAAGCAGAAAACAAGAGTCCG
Source organism: Prionailurus bengalensis (assembly GCF_016509475.1). Classification (NCBI taxonomy): domain Eukaryota; kingdom Metazoa; phylum Chordata; class Mammalia; order Carnivora; family Felidae; genus Prionailurus; species Prionailurus bengalensis. Next base: position 72,344,078 of record NC_057356.1, on the reverse strand, counting down.
ATGCTTAACTGACTGAGCCATCCAAGTGCCCCTAACTTTATGTTTTAAAATAGAATTTATTTTATGATCTGATTGCATTGTTCTTTAACATTATCATATATTAAAATTAAAATACCATAATGTTGTTATTGTTCCAAGTAAGTATAACATCAAAACATCAAAAAAAGTACTAGCAAATGATATATTAATCATATTATCAGACCAAAACACTGCTTGCATATGGGATATTTTTCTTTACAACATTCCTGTCTAGTGTCAAGACTGTTTCACATAAGCTATTAAACGCTTACTTTTCTTCACAACAGTGCTATAAATTCAAATTTGTGAATTCCCTGATATTTTCCTTTTGAATTACAGCCCAAACATAGGTCTGTGGATAATATACTGTGTTGATGTTAATTGTGGATGTACACATTTTTGTACATCCACACAAATTTGTGTATTTATTCAGGTCTGTATCTATATATTTAAGCATAGCTTACCTGGTTTTACATATGTGATTTATTATATACATATTAGAAGGAGAGAAAGAGGAAAAAGAGAGACAAAAATGTTCAACAATGGGAATTATATGAGAAATCAATACTGTTAACAGCTTCAGCCTTCCATTTCATTACGTTTTAGCATGTCAGTCAAGAAACTTAATGGCCTTAACTGCTCATCATTTCCAAGATGTCTTTAATAATCCTCACTGATCCCCTCAGTTGGACAATAATTTTGTGGCAAAATGCATCTAATTTCTCTTCATCTCTATTCGAGCTACCTATTTCTTCAAAGAATGGCAAGATTTCAGAATAGATGCATAATCTATGCAAGTAACTCATCAATCAATGTCAGCTTAACCAACCACCTTTTTAAATTTCAATATTGCATTCCAGTAGAAATTCATTATAACACCTGTACCTAAGAACAAATTAAATACTTATGTTGGAGTAAAATGATATATATTACATGTCACTATTTGCACTGGGGACTGTAATTTCTGACTATATAGATAGATTTATAGCATAACAGAGAACTCTATCATGAGATATTATTGGATATTAACCCCCAAAATGGCACATAAAAGTTAGCTGAATCTTAATACAGCATCATTTATCATATATAATCATATTGAAGACAGGATGTGTGTTTGTACTGTATGTGAGAGACTGTGTGTGCATGCACACAAGCAAGTGAGTGAGAAGGGAGGAGAGCGCGCGCGCGCGAGAGAGAAGAGTGGAGAAAGTATCAGTTTAATGAGCTATAGTTTGTTAAGATGGGGGTATAGTTTCTTGTCCCTACTCTACTTATGATAAAGATCAGTCATTGGCATCAAGGAGTCCATAGAGTGCTTGCAAGTGTATGTACACTTTCAAGAATGTACCATGTACATTTTTTAGGTGTAGGGTCCATAAGTTTCCATCATTAGGATCTATGATTCCCCAAGAAGTAGCTCCCAATGGATCAGATAATGGAACAGATATCTCTTGTTTCTTTTGGCTTTGAAAACCAATGATTCTTTATTATTAACTCATTTGTAATGATTATGAATTACTTTCTGATGGGAAATATAGCAATAATTTTACTTTAAAAAGACATCTTCAACTTTTAATAAAATTCTAAAGCTGAAAAATATTTCCGAAATAGACTGTCCATCTCATTTTCCAAATCATGGGCAATTTAAAGGCATTTGAATCAATCTGGTTTAATTTGTCAAATATTTTAGGTTTTACAAGATGTTAGAGCTTTTGCTGATCAAGAAGTTACATAGCATATATGAATTAACACTCTGGTTTTCTTTTTCTTCTTTTTTCTTGCTGTTTATATTCCAAAATCTATCTACCCGTCTACCTTTCTGACTTCTCTTTACTATATGTAATTTGATATTTGCATTAATCAGACTAAAATCTAAATTATGATTTATCAACTATAAGGTTCTAAAAATATTTTGGGAGTTTAAATAGTCCCTTCTAAATAAGAATGTAAATATAAGATTTTCATAGAAAAAGCTTTAGAAGGATCAAGACATGCCACTGTCTTCATAATACTGAATGAGGCTGATGTCTCTTCACCATTATACTGATGTTTCTCAGCTGGAAGTCCAAAATGAAGACAAATGTTAGTGTCAGAGAACATGTAGTTGAACATTTGAATATTTAAAGTCTTTTCAAAATGACTGTATAGTACAATGTGTCCTACTCTTCCTAAATCATCAATTTAACAGCTACCAAACCTCTTTTTTTCTTAAGAACTAAAGTACTAGTGCATTTGAAAAAAAATCACATGTTATCATTCAGATAATGACCTATCATTCACATGTCCTCAATTCAGGCCAAAATTCTGAGCCTGATTTGCTTATTCATTTGCTAATTTAAAAATGATTCTTGAGCTCATTGTTTAAAATGGGCAGCAAAAGATCTAAGTAATTGTCTGTAGTGATCTAAATGGATTTAGACCACAATGCTCTTATTTAAGCAGCGGCTTCCATTGCCAATCTCACTGAACTTGTTTCAAATGCAAGTCATTTCTGAAACGATTTGCATTTATTGATAATAAAGTGCATGCTTTGATTGCCTCTTTGATTTTTTTTCCTCCTGTAGTTAACAGCTTTAATGATATTTCTATGAAATCTGTTTCTATTTTGTATGGGGAATGCAACATCAAAAAGCCTGCAGGCAATGTAATTATTAACATAATGAAACCCCTTCTTGACTGAACTATCCATAGTTAGGAGATATGACAGTAATTTGGCAAGAAGGAAGCACAAACTATGGGGTAGGTTTCTATTACAAAACCACAGAAGTCTGACTAGACTTGGTTAGAGGAAGTGGTTATTACCTGAGCATTTTATTTAGGGTTTTAATAGGTGGTATCTGCTAAGTCACAATATACTCAACTATGTCATTGTGTGTATATAGAGAAATATATGTAGATATCTATGCACACATAAACATGTGATATATATGATTTACATATTCCTTATATATACACACATGTATACACATATATGCTAACATATTAAATGATGGATGTTTCTGACAGTGTAGTAGAAAAAACTTTAATGGTTCTCTCTGAAAAAAAAATAGTACTGAAAGTAATCTTGTGATTCATCCTAGAACTAGAAGCAGTTTGCTAACAAAAGTGATTTCAGAAATTGACTTCAAGATAAGGTCTTTTCAGTGGGGTAGCTCAGGCTTTTCCTTGACATAGTCAAGTAGTAATAGCCTTGGTGAAGTATGCCAAGTATTTTGAACTTCACTTTAGAAAACAGGCAATGCGTAGAAATGTAAAGTGTAGTGGAAAATGTAGATTCCTGATGGCACAACTGAGGTCTCAAACCTAAGTTCTCAAACCATTTAAACTGGAGGTTTCTAAGTAATGTCAAAAGCAATTGTTTTTATGATCTAGAAAAGTTGCCTGAAAGATACCAAACATTGAAACTAAAAACCTAAGTTTTTAGCCAAATGTGTTTAAGTTTCCATGTTACTGAAGGCTAGATGTAATATAAATTCAATCATACATTTTTTCTCCTCCCTCATAATTTTTTTCAGAATAGCTTGGGTTGGGTTACTTTCCATTATGTTACATTTCATTTTAGATAAAAGTACCAGCTGGTTTTAAAGTCTATTCATAGGTTTTATGTGTTTAGGATACAGTGCTGCCTCTAGTATTATGAAATATTTTATTATGATAGAAATTTTCAAGGAATTTAGTAGGACAGAGAAAACACACACACAGGAAACATCTAGATGTGAACAACAGACCATATATAACCAAGATTAAAACCTCTCTGGGCAGACAATGAATTATATAAGAATTCTAGAAATTATAATCAGAAATGGTTATGGTAATTTGGTCAAGAATATTTCTTGAAGAACAATTAAGAGATGCACTGATGGAAGAAGGACAAGGAAGTTCAGGTGTGAAGAAAGAATCTGATGAGTCAGCAAAAATGAGTTTGATGGGTAATGGCCTTGAAATTAGCTTTTTCAGAATAGAAGTTACAAGCTGGTAAAGAGAGAAGAACCATATAGCTTGGGGAAGGCTTCCAACAGTGAGGCCTCTAAGTAAAGATAATGAGAAGAATTCTAAAATAAACTAAATTAAAGATGGCACCACTGATGATCTCATATTGAGGAAACAACCAGAAGCATAGAATTTTCAATTATTCACTTGTTTTTCTATTTTGCTAGCATTATCCACAAATCAAATAATATTCTACCAGTTTTTTAAAAATATGGTGTGTTTCAAGATACTTGATGAAAGTTAAAAAATTCATCCATTTTATTTGAAGATCCCCACACTAAAACTTCAGTGTGGGAATAAGTATTCAGAAAAGAAAAAAACAAAACAAAACAGGTGAATATTCCAAGAAATTGTCAGGAACTTTTAAGAAATTCTAGACAGAAATAATGGAAAGGTGAAAACTAGCTCTGAGATAACTAGTGAAAAAGAAAATACCACAAATGGAAATAAAGCACCTTAATTCTGAATCCTTGATCAACAACTCCCCTCCCCTCCCGCCATTCCATAACTCTGTATGCTTAGGCCAAATTATTTAAACACCCTGCACATCATTTTCTACACAACATTTCTACACAACAGGGCTATTGCCAGGATTATATGAGGCTATATAGAGAAGCAAGTGTTCCAAATAAGATGGTAGATGATATTGCTATCTGGACTCAAGTCCTCTAAACTATTCCATAGTTTGGTTCCCTCAACAGACAGTTGGAGGAATGAGTATTTGATCTTCTTAAATCTCAAGATTGTTGGGGGCAACCGGGTGGCTCAGTCAGTTGGGCATCCAACTCTTGATTTCTGCTCAGGTCATGGATCCCAGGGTCATGGGATCCAGCCCTGCATCGGGCTCTGCACTGAGCATGGAGCCTGCTTGGGATTCTCTCCCTTTCTCCCTCTGTCCCTCTCCCTTGCTCACACTCCCACAAACTTTCTCTCTAAAATAAAAAAAAAATTCTCAGGATTGTTGGAAGAACATGAGGAGACGATACATGTGAAAGGGAAATAGGAAACATAACATTCCATAGATGTATACAGCTGGAGCCCTGAATTAGGATTACATTTACAAACCAAATGTGGCCAAAAGAGTGTCTGATAAAAGAGTGGAGGTTTGCCTGCTTTGTCATAATAACACATAGAAGTTAAGCCTTTCATCTTCCTTATAAATACTCCACATAGACTTATTTTTACTGTTCTTATGTAGATCATACGTTTATGTTTAATTCTTACGGAAGATCTGCAAGCAGAAATTCCCAGCAAGGGCATGCACAGACCTCTTGCTTGTTTCACACTTATTTGTGGCTCACATATACTTCAGGATTGTATTTCTGCACACAAAAATGTCAGTTCTCTATAAATAGATATGCATCAGAGAAGCAGGTGTCTTCAGCTTATGTGCAACCCGGAGTGTTTCCCATGGTGATAATGTAACTAAATCCCAGCAACCTTTCTCAGAGTTGCTTTGTATTATGGTCAGTATGGGAAGAATCAATATTTGATGTTTGTAGTTTTAATAGAGCAATAAATGACTTGTATAGATTGCTTTTATAAAAGACCCCTGCTGCCATTTATTAGAGAAGAAGGAAGTGGCAATCTTTTTCAGATCCTCAAGTGAGTAGGTTTTTCCACATTATGACAAAAAGATCCTATCTTAAAAAGATACTATCTCTTTGGGAAAGAAATTTATTGTTTATCTATTTCCAGGCTTTAAAAGATAAGGAACTGCCTTGGGTAAACTAGTTCTTTTGGGAGGGACCATAAGTTAAAGAAGAAATTTTGAACTTTATTCTCCTAACACATAGTTTTCACAGAAATGGGAGATCTGGGCTTCTCTTTGAGGCAGAAAATGCCAAAAAACAGATCCCATCTAATAAGCTTTGTTGAGAGAGACTAATGGTAAAGAATATGGGCTCCAGAATGAGAGACTCTGTGTTCAAATCCAGTACCATTGCTCAGGCTATGTGGCCAGCTCATGCTACTTAGTACCTTTGAGTTTAATTTTTCTTATCTTAAAAATGGGGTTAATACTAACACCTACCCCATTGGTTTGTTGTGGAGATTCATAATAAACAATTTATGAACAGCATCTGGCACACAGGAAATGCTCAATAAATATTAAGTTTTTACAGTGTACCAGGCTTTGGGAGAATTGGTGGGGCAAACAATGAAAACTTCCATAGAACTTATAGTCTAAGATGGCAGGACACAAGGAGCCAACAGATGAGGGATTCAGATGAGGTGGGAGAGGTTGCCAGGGCAAGACCATACTGGGTCTTAAAGGCCTTGGAATGATTTTGATCTTTTATTCTTTTTAAATGTTTATTTATTTTTAAGAGAGAGAGAGACAGAATGTGAGTGTGTGTGTGTTGGGGGGGGGGTTGTGCAGAGAGAGAGGGAGACACAGAATCCGAAGCAGGCTCCAGGCTCTGAGCTGTCAGCACAGAGCCCCATGCGGGGCTCAAAGTCACGAACCGTGAGATCATGACTGGAGCTGAAGTCAGCCACTCAACCAACTAAGCAACCCAGGAGCCCCTGATAAGGAATTGATGAGTTTAAGCATGTTGTATTTTGTTAGTTACATAATGAGTGAATTGAAGTCGGCGAATGTAGGTATTGGGAGACCAGTTGGGAGAATATTCCATAGTAGCTAAGACAGTTGTTAATAGCTGGAATAAGAACAATGGCAGTGGGCAGGGATTCAAGAGCTACGTGGAAGATAAAATCAGCAGCATTTGAGGTATCAGAGGTAGGGCAGTGAGGAGGATGGAAGCACCAAGAACGACTCCTGTATTTCTGACTTGCACTGCTGAGTGTTTCTGGTGTTGTTCACTAAGACAGTCAATACTCCACTAAAACTAGACCCGGCAGGTGTGTGGGTGTGGGTGTATTAGCAGGTGAATATCACAGCACTGCTACCCACTGTTGGGTCTGAGATAATTCACTACATACAGACATGTCCAGTGGCTTATTTATCCCCAGAGGGACAGTCATAACCTAATACTTTTCTTCATCTTTATTTCTCTTTTAATTTCTTGAGGTTCTAGCCATTAATTTCATACCCTACTTCAATGAATGGCCTCAAATCACAGACTTTTATTTTCTTCTTTATTTATTTCTCCTGAATTTTTGTCTTTCTTTTTCTATATATAGTTAGCCACGTTTCAGGAACATCAACAAGTCTCCAGATTTTGTGATCATCTGTTTGTTTTGTCCCCACCTTACTTAGATCCTCTAAACCCATACTTTGATCTTTCTTAAAGCACTCAAAATAATTACCCCAGTTAATGGATCAAGCTGTGCTAAGGCACTTTTTTCTGAGTAATGTATACGCATGTTAAGAAATTTTGTTCCCCTTCTCCCCTGATTCTTGCAAAAAGAGCCCAAGATAAAATATCTTTCCTAACAGTAGCAACAATAAAAATTCCACTAACAATGAACTTGGGTACACATCTGACCTTGACAATACTGAAATTAATATTCACTTTGTGATTCCACTGACATTTATCACTGAGAAGCACCTTTAACGCCCTTACACATACATGCATGCAAGGGGAAGATTGATAATCGCACAGGGCAGAAAACCTAGTTGTCCTCTATCTCTAAGAAGCATCTAAAAGGTTCCCGGTCTGCTGACTGAACCACCCTGAGGATTAAGTTTATTTTATTTTCAGTATTCAAAAGATAAGAAGTTTATTAACCACATGGAAGATTTAGGCTTGCTCAGAGATAGCAGCAGGAAGACAAATAGACTACTGCAGTAAATCATCTCACAGAAGTTGGACGACGACTTTACACAGGGACGCTGGTGCGCAACTCTGGATCCAAGGCTTCCTTTCTTTCTCCAAGCCCAAGTCCATTGCTTCTATTTGCATTGGTGCCACAGAGTGTCAGGCCAGTAGGAAGAAAATACCTTCAACTCAAACATTCAAAGGCTATTGATTATGATATCTAGTAAATGCAGAGTAAAATAAGGAAGATAATGACTAAATATGAATGCTATTTAGGCAAGACTTTAATTATTATTTCTTTGAGAAGGATTAAGTTTACCTATTATATTTGTAACTCCCAAACTCAATTTAACACCAGATTGGCAATCTTCTTGGCTTATTCCTGGTTGAATGTAAGACAGAAGGGTATACATGTAGATCATCACTGTTTAGTATAAATGTGAGCCATGAATGCTCATAGTAATTTTAAAAAGCCACATTAAAAAAGTAAAAATCAAGTAAGTAAAATTAATTTTAGTAATATATATTTAACACAGTAAACTTAAATTTTATCATTTCAAAATATAATCAATGTAAGATTTGTTACTGTGACATTTTACATTCTTTCCATACTAACTCTTTAACATCGTGTGTTTATTTTACATTTACACCTTAAATTGGGCAAGCCATAGTTCAAGTGCTAAAAGCCACTTGTGGCTAGTAGCTACCATACTGAACATTGCAGATACAGGCAATGCCACCAGGTTAATTCAAGAACTCATGCATTGAAATGGGGGAAAATTCAATATTACCAAAGACAGTGGTAAAATTACTATAAGAACATTAAATAACAGAGAGGATATAGAACAAATCACATTCAAAGTGATAAAATTAATCAAGCTGTTGGTATAATCTAAGTCAGTAATATGTTAAGTCTATTATTACATTGTTATTTGTGATTAAATAGTATATTAAGTGATGAAACATACCACCAGAAGTAGCAGCAAGTTATTTCTAGGAGTATTAAGAATGTTTGTGAAGAGCTTGGATGAACTACAAGCCAATTAGCCCCCCTGAAAAATGGAAGTAATAATAGTTTTTATTTCATTGCAAAGTTGTAGGATAAGACTTTGAACAAAGACCGTAGATGAAGGGTTAAGATCAAGTAAGTGATTTATAACATAAAGTAGAAATTATATATCTAGCATGTTCCTCAGCAGTAGAGTTAGCATAACTCATTCAGACTGGCTTAAGCACAATAATGTTGGACGTTTTTAAAACATCCTGTCATGGCTGTGTTTTCTGAAGTAAAAAGAATCTTAACTCATTAAAGAACTGCTAAAATGCAGCTAACTTTCAATTAACTATTTTTTTCTATTTATTTAAAATTATTATGGCTAATCTTAGCTTGTACACACACACACACACACACACGCACGCACGCACACACGCATGTACGCACATTGTGGCAGGAATGTTATATTAGATTCAAATCCAGGCTCTGACAATGTTAATTTTGACACATTTAATTTTATAATTTCTACCATGAGAGTTGGGTTGGGCCAGAACTCTTGCTCACAGGATATTTCACAGGTATAGGGGGTTGCTATGGGCTGAACTTATAAGGTTTCAAGGTGATGACACACCATTACTACTTTAGCTTGTAGCTGTTAAAATCAGAGTCAACTTGCTCCCATCAACATTCAGGAAGAAATGCTCATGGGATTTTTATCAACTGAAGATCAAACTGTGGAAATCTGAGTGTGTAGTTGGTGTCAGTAACAGTCCTCACTGACAGCTTCTGCAAACTTCGTTATCCAGATGATTCTTTTCACTTGTTAGTCCCCTTAGGGCCACCTAAGCAGTTGTAGTCTTTAATATACAGAAAGCACTATGTCCTACAGCCTACAAGGCAGGGTTAGAATTGTGGAGAGAGGAAGAAGGTAGGGGCCTATCAAGTATGCTTTTTTTTTTTTCAACGTTTATTTATTTTTTTAAGACAGAGAGAGACAGCATGAACCGGGGAGGGGCAGAGAGAGAGGGAGACACAGAATCGGAAGCAGGCTCCAGGCTCTGAGCCATCAGCCCAGAGCCTGACGCGGGGCTCGAACTCACGGACCGCGAGATCGTGACCTGGCTGAAGTCGGACGCCTAACCGACTGCGCCACCCAGGCGCCCCTCAAGTATGCTTTTAAGAAAACGAAGGATGTTTCTCAACACTTCTCTGCTCGAGGGACAATGGTTGAGATTATTTTTTAAATTAAAAAGGTAGTTTGAGTAATATAAGTATATATACACACCTCATAGTTTGCTCAGTCCTTGCGCAGATTACTTGGAATCTTACTAACAAATCTTTGTGATTTGTAGGGCAGGGCATGTGTTCTGGACTGGATGGCATCCCCCAAAATTCATGCATACCCAGAAAGGCCTTCACAGATACGATCAGTTAAGTTAAATGAAGTCATACTGCATTGGGGCATGCTCTAAATCCAATATGATGGGTGTCCTTATACAAAGAGGCAAAGAGACACAGAGACGTGGACACAGGAGAAGTTGGTGGTTTCTGCCAGAAACCACCAGAAACCAGGAAGCAGCAAAGAAAGATTTTTCTCTAGAGCTTACAGAAGGAGCGTGGCTCTGCTAACACCTTTGTTTCAGACTCCTCATCTCCTGAACTGTCAGAGAATACATTTCTGTTGTTTTAAACTGCTTAATGCGTTGCACTTCATAGAGCAGCCCTTGGACGTTAATACAAGCAGTATGATCCCTATATTATGAGAGGAAATTGAGAATTAGAAAAGGTAACTGATTTCCTCAAAAATATATAGCAGAATATAGAGAACACCACAATCTTGAACCCCTGTCTTTTGCTTTTGGTTCAGTGTTGTATCTGTTTTCAGAAACAAAAACAAACAAAAGTAAACACAATTTTTGCAAGCATAGCAGTTTAGACATAGGTCTGCTGATGCCACCAGTATGCTGACCCACCCTAAGTCACTTAACTCTCTGATCCCAAAGTTTACTCTTTGAAAAATTCCATAATTGGGATCCACCATGTCAAAGCTATTCTATGGATTCAACATTATGTTTCAGATCATTGGGTAAATATGTTAGACTCTGAGGTAATGAGGGATAGAAGACCCTTCAAGATAGAGAAAAGGGTAAAGAAATGTTGGAAGACAAAGGGCAAATTCCTCCTTAATTCTGTGACCCCCACTTGGGCCTAAACCAGGCTTCTGCTGGTAAAATTCCTATGTAGTCTCAGAGCGAACAGGTGATTCAACCTCTGGATCTTTTGTGAACAGACATCCCACTAGAATTCAATCTCCTGTTTAATGAACACAGGCAAAGTACATGTCAGAAAACAAGCTGGTTCTGGGCTAATATTTATTTTGGCAGTAAGTTGCCCCTTTTGGACAGGTTCCTTAGAAAATCTCGGCAGCTGGGAGACTGGGCTGCAGATCAGAGGCTCCTTTTAGGCACTTCTTGCTGGTAGCAGCCACATCAAATTACATTTCACTGCTATAGGGAGGTTTTCCAGGAAGGAAGCTTCTCTATGATGGACAAATTTATGAGTGTCGGCTGTGCACAGCAGTGTGCATATCTCTGTAGTTCATTCATTAGGGACATTTGGGCACAGAAGTTTTACAGTTTACAACATGGAGAATTCTTCCATGTTTTTCCAATTGTTCAGCTTTTCCACTATTAGAAGCTAAACACCACATTTCATTTGGCCATCAACCTAGCAGAATGTGACATTTTCTTTTATTTTTATATTCAAAATATTAGACACATTCCTCAAGCACAGTCTGCTTAGAAAATAAAATGGATTTGGGGCACCTGGGTGGCTCAGTTGGTTAAGCGTTGGCCTCTTGATTTCCACTCAGGTCATGACCTCACAGTTTGTATGATTGAGCCCCACATCAGGCTCTGTGCTGAGCCTGCTTGGGATTCTCTCTCTCCCTCTCTCTCTGCCTCTCCCTGGCTTATGTTCACTCTCTCTCTCTCTCTCTCTCTCTGTCTCTGTCTCTCAAAATAAATAAATATAGAAAAAAAGAAAAGAAAATGAATTTAACAGTTAAAATTAATGTGTCAAAAAAATTAATTCTTGATTTTTCCACACACCCTCCAGGCTAGCTCCTACCCTAGTCTTCTGATTACAACAACAGGCCCCATGATTCACCTAGCTTCTGAGGCCAAAAACCTAATGGTAAATTTGACTCCTGTCTTTTCTCCATCCCATACCGTGAAGCCAGTCTTGTCCCTACCTTCTAAAGGTATCTTGAATCCTAACACCAAAACTTGAGCTACCAACATCTCTTGACTAAACCACTGCATTAGCCTCCTTTCTATTCTCCCCACTCTCACTTTAAATATGAAAATTAGGGTATGTTACTCCCTCTTATATATATATGTCTCTTCACTGAGTATGAAATCTACCTTCCTTACTGTGGCTTCCAAGGCTTTTCATGGCCTGGCCCAGTCACCTGTCGACCTCTGTCTCCACTTCTCCCTCTCCTTCTCTCCTCTCCACTCTCCTGTAGCATGGTGGTCTTCTTGTGCTTCATTTCCAGGGCCTTGGCTCTTGCTACTCTCTTCGGCTCAAATGTCTCCACCCAAGATCTTTGACGGCACCCTCCCCCCAAATTCATTCAGATATCCCCTTAAATGCCCCTTCTCCAGAAAGGCTTTCCTGACTTTCCTTTCTAGAATCACCTCTATTCTCCTCATTCTATACCCCCTTAAGCTGTTTTATTCTTCTGCATGCTTTATTTTTATTGGTTTATTGTACATCCCTATCACTAAAATAAACACCCCATGAGGATAAGTACTTTGTCTTTTTACTGCTGAATTCCCAGTGCTGGAAAATACAGGGTAGCTCTTTGGAGGTACAAGATGAATACTTGTTGAATGAATAAATGAATGGCCTGATAGGGTTCAAACAAATATGGGGAGTGAAAAATAGGCTTATGCAGACTAAGAGACTGATCTATGTGGTGACTTAGCGAGAGTCGGCTTTCTGCTCTCTGCTCTTAAAAATCTTAAGATCTTTTTATTTAAAAAAATTTTTTTTTAATGTTTATTTATTTTTGAGACGGAGAGAGACAGAGCATGAGCAGGGAAGGGGCAGAGAGAGAGGGAGACACAGAATGTGAAGCAGGCTCCAGGCTCTGAGCTGTCAGCACAGAGCCCGACATGGGGCTCGAACTCACGAACTGTGAGATCATGACCTGAGCCGAAGTCGGACGCTTAACCGACGGAGCCACCCAGGCACCCCACATAAGATCTTAAAATAGAAATAGAAGAGACTTATGAAATAACCCAAAGAAAAAGGAGATCATTTCAAACACATGTGAAAAGTACAGAGATAGAGATGAACCAATTATGTGCAGTGTTAAGGAACATGATTACATGAGGAATAATGAGAATCCAGAATGGAGGAATGCATGATTAGAGGAGCGCCCATTATTGAGGGTTTGGCAAAGTACCAGGTAGCAGGCTAAGTCTTTTACACTAATCATCTCATTTAATTCTCTGAAAAATCATGTGAGGATGTATTGTTGTGATCCATTTTATAGACGCTCTTTTAAATTTACAACATTGCTGAAAGATGTTTCTCTTTTATACACAAGGAAACTGTGGCTTAGCATAAATAGCTTACCCCAGTTAGCTAGTAAATGAAAAAGCCAGAATTCAAAACAAGTCTGACTTCTGAATCACTGTTCTCAACCATCTTCCACTTTTCTTCCACTTGGAACTTGGAACACCAATTATAGCTTTAATTAGGTGGTAATTAGTAACTTACTTGTGCAACCATGGGCTCAGAGTTCTACTGTTTGACTTTCAGTTGATAAAAACCCCACAATCATTTTCTCCTGAGCATTGACGGCAACATCCTGACTCTGGTTTTAACAGCTGCGATCCAAGGCAGTAACTGCATATCATCACCTTAAAATCTTTCGATTTCAACCCATGGCAACCCCTTGTACCTGTCAAATATCCCGTAATTAGAAATGATGGCCCAACTCAATTTCTATACTGGGGATGATTTGAGGCTTCCCAAGGTGGAAAGTTTGGGCTGAGAAAGAAAAGAGTTTTTCACAGAATAGACCTGTTAGGGGTTTCTTTTGCCTAGATATCTTCCTACAGAGTAGAAATAATATCTGTATTAAAACAATATAATTCAGGAACATTGGAGTTAGAGCACAATAGTCCCATTATTGCCCTTTTGTGTAGCATGTAAGATTTATCATATATTATAGCAGGCAGAATACCAGCCGTGGTTAAAAGAATCCATAAAAAATGAAGTGATTTAATTTTGGTTAGGTATCATATTAGCTTAAGTCAACTGTAAGTTTCTTGACATGATCCTTTCTAAATTACACTAATATTTCACACCAGAACACTATATCTATAACATTATGTGTATTAAACAGCATCTACGTGATTGTGCTAATGATATTATGTTATACAATTTTATGTTAAGTGTTATAATACCATAACCTGATATATATGCATTAAATTATATAGTACTTATACACTAATGCCTTGTAACTGTAAGTTTAGGTTAAAAAAAAGAGGAAATAATTTGATCTCATAGTATGATTTAGAACAATGTATCTTACAGGTATATTTTCATCAAAAATTTCATCCCTAAATTTTTTGGTATTATTCTGTTCATCTTATTTTACTTTCTATCCTCAGCACCTATAGAGGCCTTGACACTTGGTAGGTAGGTGCTCAATAAATGTTTATAGACTGCATAGATTAACAAAGCTTCTCAAGAGAGGGTATAAATACAGATGTATAAATATGAGGTATATTTACAGGTATAAACACCATACTCTCTTTCTGTCTTTATTTTTCACTAGTCATGTTCACCAGCTCTCCACAGAATCAAATATAATTGAAGGAGTTCCATAAAAAAACTCAGCTCAGCTGTTTTATCTTTAGAGTAGATTTTTATTTGGCTGTGCCAGCATAATGACAATATCCCTAAAGATGCTCAAGCTCCATTTTGCTCTACTTCAGTTTAGCCAGCAACCTACTTTCATTTTCAATAGGGTATATAACCAAACTATGCAATTAAACCTAAAATCAATCTATTCTGGGGGGAAACATCTTTATCCCAGACTGGATACCCATACTTCCTCAAAATGTCTTATTATTATTATATTTCCATGTCCTCTTTCTTCAAAGTCTCTAATACATATATACATATGTGTGTGTATACACATATATATACATACCAGCATACATACATAATAATTTCTGTTTAATTTTTCACCAAGCAGATAACTTCTCTAAATGTTTGATTACACCAATGGAAGAAGGTTAAATTATGCTTTACGCTCAGAGTAAAAGAGAATAACAGTGAGCCAAGAGAAGCCTTTGGGGAAATGGAACTTAGACTGTCCCACTGCTGAATCAAGCAACACATCATCTTTGTCCTTCATCTTTAAAGATACTTACATTGTTTACCCTGAGAAAATATTTAGAGACCTTTAAGTAACTAACTGAAGAAGATGTTGAAATCTAGATTCTCTGGTCTTTGAAAAATAAATCTTTTATATTAATTCAATGTATAATTCACTTTTCAACATTCAAAGAGCACTAATCTGTTAAATGTTTTTAAAGTTCTGCTTAAAATGGTTGCCACTAGACTACTAGTTCTTGAGAGTCAGAACAATGTCTGACTCGTTTTTGTATTTTCATGCCCTAAATTAGTGTCTAGATTGATAGTGTCCAATAGAATTGTTTGCAATAATGGAAATGTTCTCTGTGCCATCCCACATAGTAGCCAATAGTCATATATAAGCCACTGAAATGTGACTAATTAGGCTGAGGAACTGAATTTTTAGTTCTCAATTTTATTTAAGTTTTAAGTGCTATTTAACAACTGAAATATGGCTACTGTGTCTGAATTTAAATTTTATTTTACTCCAATGCACTTAAATAAACACATGTGACTAATAGTTACTGTACTGGAGAGTGAAGTTCTCGAACTTAACATGAAAAACAATTTTTGATTGAATGAATAAATGAATGAATGAACTACAGAGTGATTCACACTTGCTCTGAACTCTTCTAGTATGATTAAACAACCCATCCTTCCAAGCCTACCTCGAATTGTCATTATAAAAGACATAATACCTCACCTAGCTGACCATTATATACAAATGGATTCCTTAAGGCTTCTCTCACTAAGGATACCAAACCATAAGTCTTTAATGTCTCCCACCTTGTATTTGTAAAACTTAAAAGCATGTTTTGCAATGAGAGACTTTTAAATTGCATCAGCATTTGTATGCTACCAAAAAAAGATGGAATGTCAATGCTTATCATTATTTCTTTCCATGATTAACCTACAGTCATGCACATGACCATGCATTGTTCATTGGTTCATGGTCAACTTTGCCACCAGAGTCATCCCAAATATTCACTCAAATCACCATGCAGTACAGTTAATAATTGAAAAGCAGCTCGAGTTATAAAATAAATGAGCTAGACAGAACTATGATTTACTTGATTTTCTTAATTTACAGAATCATGATGAAGTAAAAATATAATTGGAATTTAATACCTTGGCCATATAATAAGTATGGCTCAGATTTTACCAGCAAATTTTAAGTAACCAGTTATTCATAAGACGGCAATGTTGTGACACATTTAATGGGATGATGGTATGTTTTCTGGTAATAGGCCTCAAAGTTCAGTTAGGGATACAAAGATATACATTAGGCAAGAAGAGATGACAACCTAGTCTATAATGGCCTGATAAATTATAGGCAGATAATAATTAGGGGAAAAGTAATAAAATATATAAATGGCTGATTTGTATAATAATCAAGCTAGTTCCAAACTATCAAAAAGGTATTATATGAACTTTATTACCTACTGAGTGTCCCACTTTGTTTGTTAAGTGCAGGGCAGTTGGGATTATGTTTCCATTTGATCCTGTCAGGGGCAGGGAGTTTCTCTCTATTGACTGTCTACTTGATGCCAGGGAAGACTCAGGAGCTTCTCATATGTTATCACATTTCTTCTAGAAAGAAGAGGAATAAATCATATCTTCAATTTATAGTTAGGGAAACTGAGGTCTCAAGGATTAAGAAACTTGTCCTAGGATTCAGGTCCTAATATTGAACAAATGATGTTCAGAAATTTCTCATTTCCCTCATAACAACTGTACAAGTAGAGCCCTATTCGAATGAATGAATGAATGAATGAATGAGTCAATAAATGAATGAATATCCATGGAAGGAGGGAAAAAAGAAAATATTCCTATGCTTCTGGATAATATATTCTAAAGTGACTCAACCTGGGGGGTGGGTGGATTTCACTCATCTTTTCAGTATAAATATAATGGACTAAGAATTCCAACACAACTCAAATATAAAAGGGTTTTGTGGATAATTGGGTTGTGGTCTAGCAAATAGGCTTCCCATTCTAACTGAAGCCCTAGGCCAGTATGTGGTCCATTTTAACATTCTTCACGATTAAACTGCCTTAACAGCATCTTAAAGGACCCCAAATAATAATTCAAAAACTCTCCACATGTGGTATGAAAAGATTAGACAAGTCTTAAGCAGGCAGGGACTTAAATCCAGCTGATAATACAGTGGAGAAATTACACACCATAAAGGCAGGGGGAAGAAGCAAGGGTTTAGCAAAAGGAAGATATAATCAGGGGACATAAACCTTCCTTTAAATCAAGCTTTTCTATTCTGGGTGATTATTTCATAAACTGGATCTGGGGCTGTTGATCTCTTTAAATGATTACTACAAAATGTATGCAGTTTTGAAACAGTTGCTGGCTGATTTATATTTCAGACATATTTTCCATTAGTGTTTATTCCTTGAGAATATGGTTTTCATAATAGAGTTAATATTTTCAAATATTATGGAAAACTTGAAATTCAATTTGTATAAAAGCTATGTAATTTTAGTGTACAATTACTACATCATATTTGGAAAAACAGTGATAAAAGGAGCAACCAAATGCATACCCAGATGAAGCCCATTTTCAAAAGATGAGATCATTTTGTCAGGGAAAGTAATAATGATAGAATTGCCCACCTCCCTTGCCTCTAAATTCTGAATTTTAGCCAAATAATAAAATCAGCCTTTGAACTTCCTCTAAAGAAATAACAGTAGGCTCATAAGCTGAGGAGGGGGGGGGGTGTGGGACTAGAAGGGGAGGAAAGGAGAGAGACAAAGGAGAAATAAGAGAAGAGAGGAGAGGAAATGAAGCACAGGATCTCTAGAATGTTCCATCTTCCTCAGCAATTGGTAGACTATCAAGCAGGCTTGAAGAAGATGAAGTGTTCCTTATCCTAGACATATTTTTAAATTGCCAAAATGGCATTTTGTGTTAACAACAGAAGATAAAATACACATATAGTACCTATTAGTCATGATAACATAATTTATTTATTCTAATGTCTGTAATAGAGACAGCAAGTGAGCTACACAGTATTCTTAATGTAAATGAGTTGAAGGAGTTGGCTAACTGTTTTGTACATCTAAAGGATATTCTGAATGTACTGTTTATCTAGCCTGATTTATTCTTATCTATGTATCTACTAAGTAAGAGGGGAATTATCTAAGGCAATTCTCAACAAAACAGAATCAGGGCACTCCCCACCCCCATTCAAGTAAACAATGGCCTGTAAAGGAAAGAATTCTTACTCCATGCAGCAGTAAGAACAGAAGTGATTTAATAATGATGCTGTTATTAAAGGCCAACACATGGTTAGAATTCTAAGGTCATTATTATGCCCTTGGTGAAAAAATTCTAAGCTCCTTCATGTTACCAAAGCAGAAAGATTCTATATTTCATTTTCTGGGGAAAAGATCACTTATATCAGACAACAGTTCTAACAAGCAACATACTTTATTCAGTCAGGCATTTAGTTTTATCATCATTTATGCTAATTTCTAAGCAAAGTAAATGCTTACTGAAACCAGCACACATAAGGTCCTCTGCACAAATTCTCAGACTACTTACTGAATGAGGAGGAATGGAAGACATACAAAAGGGCTAAGGCAGCTGTCTTTGAAATACAACACTTGCTTGAGGAAGCAGGCATGATGTAATTTAAAAATACAAAAATAATTAGACACTATGCCTCAACCAACCCAGGTAATGGGCCCACATGCAAACCCATGATTGAAATGGTAATATTTCACTTAACAACTTCCTACAAGTTCCCTTACTTTGTTTTGTTATTGTTACAC
Source organism: Prionailurus bengalensis (assembly GCF_016509475.1). NCBI lineage: Eukaryota > Metazoa > Chordata > Mammalia > Carnivora > Felidae > Prionailurus > Prionailurus bengalensis. The sequence continues at coordinate 72,325,128 of NC_057356.1, read as the reverse complement.
ATTTGGAATATTTGCCTCCTTAAGAATCTTCTGAAATCCATAAGTGCTATTATTTCATTACACACATATGCTTTTCTAACATGCTTCAGATGGCAGGAAACAGTATTAGGAACATAGCAGATGTTCATTAAACATATTTATAAATTGAATTATGTTACTGTTTTTGTTTTATAAGCTAAGGCCATATGTGTGATACAAATAATCACTGTCTGATTTTCTTTTTATTAATGATACTAAATATGGTAGAAAATATTATATAATTAGTAGTATTTTCATGAAATGAGTCAGGGTCAAATGAAAAATACTTTCTTGTTCCTTGGCTTTGAAAAGTTGGCATAAGAGAAAGTAAGTTAAAAATAAAACTCTATAAATTGATATTTTTAGTTGGATACTTAGAAACAATGGAATTGATAGAAGAAAAAATAATGTTGCTCAGTCTTAAAAAAACAAGGCTGTCTCCCTATGGTTTTTATCAGAAACATAATATAATCATGGCCAGTCAGCCTTGAAATGTACACTAAAACAAATTCTTAGGATATCATTAAGATTAGGAAGTAAAGAATTCAGATAATTCAGAGAAATTGGATCTTTCGAAAATAAATAAGCTTTTAACATTTATGTTCTACAATTACAAAATTAAATGAGGTTTTCCTTTAGAGAGTTTCTGATGAGTTTGTAAATTGTTGGTCTGCATACAACATGGCATGCACCATTTAAAAAAATTATATATATATGTGTGTGTGTGTACATATATATATATATATATTTTTACCTAATTTGTTTTTATTCAACTTTGTTGATTATAAATATCATATATTCATAAAAGATATTGATTCTCTTTATATATGATCTATAAAGAATAAGTTAATAAAGAAACTGATGACTAAAACATAGACATTGTGAAATGGAAGTTGGCATTATTTAGTGATTTAAATACAAACACTAAAAATGTTCTCAAGAACAGATACTTAGAGATAGAACTGGCTTCATTTATGGGCATAACAACCAGTGATGTCACCTAACATACTGCATGGAATGTGGCTTAGTGCCCTGCTGTAGCTTCTGGATCCTGTGTTGGAGCCTGTATTTCCTACACATTATCTGATACCTGTACATACTATGCCTTTAAAGATGCTGTTTGGCATTTTATTTCTATGAGGCAAATATTTCTAAGATTTGTACAGTTCAGCCCTCTCTCCAACCACTAACACATTTTTTATTCCAATTTCTTAACATTTAGTCTTTGTGACCTTGTCTGAGTAGAAAAAAGAAGAATGTAGATTTTGCTAAGTATAGAGCATGAAACCAGCACTAGACTACATATCAGAGGGTTACTGCTCCCTCTTCATCAACATGCTAATTTAAAACACCCAAAAATTGACATGCAAAGATTATTTCCTCATATTTATCAATTAAAAGATTTCTAATTTCTACTTCACCATCTTCCAAAAGCATGTGAGATGATTCTAAAATGAAACATAGGTTTTTTTAAAAATAAAATGAACAGGAACCCAAAGGGAATAGTATCATGAATGAAAAGAAAAAGGAGTAGATACAACTAGATGTCTAAATAATGTAGTTTGTTACAAGTAGTCATTCATTTCATTTAGACTTTCGATTATAATTTTTAAAAATTTTAACAAGATAAAGCTGGCAAACTGCTCATCAGTAATCAATCTTTCCAAATAACGTTAGAAGTTTGATAGAAAAAAAACCACAAAATTTTATAAGATTGACATCTTTCAAATGTATAGCTTTGGAGCTATTCCATTTTAAAAGTAGAAATCCGTGAATTATAACATGGTCAAAGAACATTCAACTGTTTTACTTTGTGAAGATGTGGTTTAATATAGTGATTTTAGTTAGAGGATCATGAGATTGCCCAATAGTGATTATCTCTTTTTATTTCTTGAGCTGTGGCTTGCTTTTGGAATCTCCTTAAGGGCATTCAGTGCATGTTTAAGTTATTCGATAAGTCCCTGTATTTGGAAGTCCTATATGGTTGTTCTTTCACCTTTGATGTTACATTCTTGATAGACAAACTTGGAAAACCCCATAAAAAATCAGTGGAGGAGACCGATACCCAATGTGGATGATAAAGGCCTGGCTGGCAGAGTTAGTCAGTTACTTACTTAGGAAGTGAACATGTAGATTGCGTGGATGGATTAGGCCTTTACAGTTGTCAATTTGCCGTTATGGCCTAAACGGGGAGGCCATTTTGTTAAAAAGTTATCTTACCTTTAAAAATCCTTGAGTTTAATGCGTTGCTTCAGAAATATTCCTTCCATCTTGTTACCTTAAGAAATTTCTATGACAGGATTCAAGGATATTGCCAGCAAGAAGAAATAGTTTCTAAATGTGCCCTTCTATTTTCATACTCACACTCTGGCTGAGTGGCCACTTTGATGGGTTGAGAACTCTCTCCTGGTCCCCACTCATTGTAGGCCACAACTCGGAAGGTATACATGGCTTCTGGCTTCAGGTTTCCCACAGTAAGCTGAAGGGACCCAGGCTGGGATGTATTCAATGCTCGTTCCCTGGGAAATAAAAGTTTCAGGGAAAGATTATTTTAACATGAGTACTTTTAGCCAAACATTTACTTAATGTGCCAAAGCAGTGAGGTGGACCGAAGTCTGCTTTCTCATTTAGTGTTGACTCTGCTGTAAATCAAGGCCTCTGGCTTACTATGGGAAATAGATTGGAAGGGCCTACAAATAAATATTACAGGGTTCTGGGGGAGTTCAAGTTTATGCCATTCCCATGAAACTTGCAAACTAAAGTCTTTTCCCTTGACATTTTACAATTTAGAATTCACAACTCATGACAAAGAGCTATTAAAATAAGAAGAAACATCTGGAATGTAGACAGGAAGATGCATTTTGTAAACATCCGGCTAATGACAGAAATCAAGGTTTCAATTATTCCACAAATCGGTCTTTGTCAGTATTGCCAACAAATGCATTTATGCATTTTCTCTCATTGTATGAAAGGAAAAGGCAGATGCTAAGTGTTGATGTGCATGGAGCTTGAGTTCCTGTGGTTACGTTAAGTGCAATTAGTGAAGGAGGGTAGATTCCTTTCTACGTGAGGAGAAATTGCAACGTGTCTACTTGCCTTGTTCATCAAGCCACATCTATGTGTGTCCAATTCATTTCCCAATCAAAAACTGCCTCAGTGATTCCAGACAAATGAATTAATCTGATCATGGTGCAAGGTGTAGTACATATTAAGAGAGGACAAGCCCTAAGAATATAGATGCTAACATATAAGAAACAATAACTACTAAAGTATTCTTTAAGAACACACATTATTGTAGACCATTTGTATCCTCAGTGGTCTCTTATAATTTACTGACAGGTGAAGAAGGAACTCCTTCTAAACTAGACAACGGTTTCCTCCTTCTCCTTCTCCTCCTCTTCCTCCTTATAATTTACAAGCCCTATGAATATAGATGCTAACATACAAGAAACAATAACTACTAAAGTATTCTTTAAGAACACACATTATTGTAGACATTTGTATCCTCGTTGGTCTCTTATAATTTACTGACAGGTGAAGAAGAAACTCCTAAACTAGACAACAGTTTCCTCCTCCTCCTCCTTTTTTTTTTTTTTTTTTAAAAGACAGAGTGAGAGAGAGAACGTGAATAAGTAGGGGAGAAGGGCAGAGGGAGAGAATCCTAAGCAAGCTCCATGCTCAGTGCAGAGCCCAATGCAGGGCTCGATTCCACAGCCCTGGGATCATGACCTGAGCCAAAACCAAGAGTCTGATGCTCAACCTACTGAGCATCCCACCCAGGTGTCCCTACTCAACTGATACTTAAGGCTTCTATTTCTAGATACTGTCTCTTGCATTTCAATGGAATTATATGTGCATTTTAATTTTGCCATGGGGTTTTATTATGTTTGGGGAAATATTTAAAATGTCTGTCAGGGCAAATTAGGTCTCCAAAGAGAAAAAAAACCCACAAAGTTCTAAGGGAATTAATGGTGATTCTTGAGCATGTATACAATCTTAATTTGACTGATATAGCAGAGACTGGCTGGTTCATCCTCAAACTCATTTCTTCTTCATGTGCTTGCCTGTATTTCCCAGCCCCTGTGGGAGCGAGACAAGGTCATGTGACCGAGCATACCCAGTGAGTTTGAGGTTACACAACATGTGCTGATTCTAGGTCTGGCCTAGAAAAACTGCACATGTGGTCACCTCTGTGTTCTCTTCCTTCACCTGTGGGCCTGGGGTAGTCAAGCATGGGAACCTTGGGAGCCATATATGGATGATGGAGCAGTCCAGATTTGCAAGAATTCTGGAGAAGAGCTGGGAGAACTGCTTGTCAATCAGGAACATCCTTTTTCTACTTTATAGAGTCAAACAGTTTTGAACCATTATAAATATTAGGGCTTGTTCATTATAGTAGGTAGTGTTATTTTATCCATGACTGCTAATAATTAAAATATGTACCCAGAGTGGTTACCAGGGTGTATGGGGAGAGAGGAAGAGGAAGTTATTTAATGGGTAGAGAGTTTCAGTTGAGGAAGATGAAAAAGCTCTGGAGATAGAGGGTGGTGATAATGCTAATACATTATGAATGTACTTAATGCCTCAGAACTCCATACTTAAAAATGGTTAAACCTATAAATATATTATGTATATTTACCACAATAAAAAACAAACACCCTGTATGAATCTACATATAGCCTAAGGTTTAGGTATTCCTTTAGGAGTGCTGTGTTAAGTTGCTGAAAGGCTGAAGTGTGACTTATAGGAGGGGAGGGAGCTGGGTGGATTTCAATAGTAACAGAAAGTAGGTAAGGCTAAGACATCAGATAATGCTCCTACATACCATGTATCACACTACTCTCTTCTACCCACCTAAGATTATGTAGGCCAACAAGTTGCTTTATAAAAGAAAACCCTTACAATCAGAACATATGCCTTGTGGATATATGGATTTTTGCATCTTATTTAGTTTTCTTTAGCAGAACTTTTAGATACATTGCCTCATGCAGCTCTTTTATATAGATAGTATGATTTTATCATTATACAGATGCAAAAGTGTAATTTGGAAAAATAGTGTTTTGTTTTGTTTTTATTTCCAAAGGGCTTACAGTTAGTAGATAGCAGAGTTAAAAATGAAAGCTGGGGATTCATCCTTTAAACCAGTATTGATATCATTTAACAACTGTGGGGAAACGAGGGGCTTATTTGGATCATGGGCCCTTTGGGTAGAAGATATAAGGCCATCAAGGAGAAGGGATACTAGGCATTCAGAAACCACTGTGAGATGAATCTGTCAACTGCTGTGATATGTTTCCTAGAATCCAAGTAACATTGTTGTCATGAATGTCAGATTTGCATACCAAACTTCTTGGGTATCTATAAGGAAAAATGGCTTTCATAATCAACTTTATTCTGATACTACTAAAGAATTCAGCAGAAAGATCTGTGTTCCGGGACATGCTGGCATAATCTCTTGAACAGACATTCTTCAAAGGAAAAAGAGGCAAGAAAATCTGGGCACGTAAGAATGTCAAAGATCATCACTCACATATAAAAGTGGATGCTGGTTTTTATTATGAAGAGAAGAGTTTTAGGCTCCCATAATCTGTATCAGCCTTGAAAAAGTATCCCAAATTAATAACAGTCATGAAGAAAAGTATACTCGTTAAGTATACTCAATATTATACAAAGTGTGAATAAAGCATCTTTAGAAAATATTTCTATGGTAGCAATCTGGAGAAAAAATACAATTTAAGCAAATAAAGGGTGCTTTCTCCACAAATAACTTCAACACAACTCTACCCCCCTACTCTAACCACATGCTAGCACTGCCCTGGGTTGACCAGTGCTAGAAACTGGTTGACCAGTTTCTTCAATGTACACTCTTTTTCTAACTTTTTTAATGTTTATTCATTTTTGAGAGAGAGACAGAGCATGAGTGGGAGGGCTAGAGAGAGAGGGAGACACAGAATCCGAAGCAGGCTGCAGGCTCGGAGCTGTCAGCACAGAGCTTGATGTGGGGCTCAAACCCACAAAGTGTGAAATCGTGACCTGAGCTGAATTGAAGTCAGATGCTTAACCGACTGAGCCACCCAGGCACCCATTCAATGTACATGCTTAATGGTTTAATAATGATTTAATCGAAACACTTCAATTTATGTGCCACTTTTCAGAAATCTGCTCTTGTAATCAAAGTGAGGTCACAATGAAAATATTTTTTAGACTGGAGTGGCTTCATCATTCTTAAGTCTGGGGTTGTTCTTTCGGCTCTCTCAGTTTAGCTGAGCCTGAGTCCTCAAGTGCTAATTGGTGCCATAAAAATGTTTACCTCATAGGGTTTCTAGAGAATTGAATGAGATGCTGGAACCACATAAAGCAGTAGGCATGTGCCTGGTCGTCAACATGAAGTCTCACATCCATGATAGTAATTGCTGTTATTTTTATTATTATAACAAAATGCCACCATAATCTCATAGGAAATAAGTACTCTTGAGTCCAAGAAGAGGACTTTTCCACAAAGTATTCAGAACTAGAATCTGAGAAGAGAAATTAATAAGAGGTACAATCCAGAAGAAAAAAAATACATAAATGGGTTTCACTGAACTGTATGGGCTTGCTCCCCCCGCCCCCACCCCACCACCTCCCTCAAAAAAAAAAAAAAAACACTTTTAAAATACTTACTGTAAAGTTAATTTTGTTTTCTGAGATAAGTTAAATTTTAAAGGTGGTCATAACTAGGGGTACTGAACAAATTCTGATAATGAAAATAGTATTATAGGGGCGCCTGGGTGGCCTAGTCGGTTAAGCGTCCGACTTTGGCTCAGGTCATGATCTCAGGGTTCCTGGGTTCCAGCCCCGCGCCAGGCTCTGTGCTGACAGCTCGGAGCCTGGAGCCCGCTTCAGATTCTGTGTCTCCCTCTCTCTCTGCCCCTCCCCCACTCACACTCTGTCTGTCTGTCTCTCTCTCTCAAAAAGAAGCAAACATTAAAAAAAAATAGTATTACCTTTAAAAGGTGTAGGCTTCACGGACAGCACACTGAGAAGGAATTGGTGTTCCCTAAATTCACAACAGAGCCCTGTGAAATGTGATGTCCACACTGCTGGTGTCTGGCCTGTGTTGCCAGGCTGCTCTGGTGGTTCCTTGGGCCCTAGTGGAGGGACTTCAAACTGCTGAAGGCAGACAAATGTATTCTGGGAACCTGGTATTTCCTGCCTGTTGTCCCTCACAGATTGGTTCAGTTGTAAGCCCCAGAGACTTTCAGGCACTTTTGATCATTCCTTTCATGCTTTAATAGTTGAAAAATAAAATACCACAAATCATTCCCAACAAGTAAGTAAAACTCTTGAGTTTGGAAGGGCCATTTATTACTGGTCTCTGGTCTCACAATAAGCCAATGCGAGCCACCTGAAGTAGTTACACTCTCCAGAGTCTCCACGTTGGACCAGTTGGCAATTACAATTTTCTGTCTGATCACTCTGGTCCACATTCCTCTGTGAATGGGCAAATAAACCAACTAGGTATTGAAGAACAAAGAATAATAGATGTTAGGAGTTTACCCAACTATTGTGTTTGGGGTGTTATGCCTGTCACTGTACCAACTATCTTCGGGAAAGTAGCAGGGGCTCAGACCAGCTGTCTCTTGGTGAAGTTCTCTCCTATGACTCTAAAGACGTAACTGCCCTTCAGATCCACAGAGCTCAGATTCATGGCTGTGGCATCAGCTGTATTATTGACAAAGTTTCATTCCTTCACTTCCGTTCCACCTGACTCTGAGTTGGCAGTGCGGAGCTCAGGCAGGTTCAAGATCAGTTGGCTGAAGTAAAGGGAACAAGTCACTTGTGCCTTCTAGAATTCATTCACTATAAATTCATTCAGTGAAAAATCACACCAAATATAAATATAAAAAGTCTGTCTCCTCATGCTGGCTGAAACAACTATAGGCAACTTGCCCTCCTCTTTTATATGGAGGCCAAGAAGAGTTCACAAATAGGAGACATTTCTTTCCTGTAAATTCTACTTTTAGGTGCTTTGGGTTACCAGGTGGAGGTTTCTTAGGAAATAACTGCGATGTTCTAAAAGCACACACTTTGACCTAATAGCGACAATGCTGCTGCTTTTCAGAAATCAGATGGCTAAGTCTTGGGTGCTGACACATTGTGAGCCATGAAGTCCAAGATGGTATTTGCACAAGTTGCATTAAGACCTAACTCTGGGGGCACCTGGGTGGCTCAGACAGCTAAGCATCTGACTTTGCCTCAGGTCATGATGTCACAGTTCATAAGATTGAGCCCCACATTGAGCTCTGTACTGACAGCTCAGAGCCCAGACCCTGCTTCGGATTCTCTGTCTCCCTCTCTTTCCGTGCCTCTCCCGCTTGTGCTGTCTCTGTCTCTCTCAAAAATAAATAATAAACATTAAAAAATTTTTTTTAAAGACATAACTCTGGTTAGGCTGTATTCTCCTGAGCCTGAAGCCAATTCCTTCTCTGGTTTGTACTTACAATGTATTACAGTGTAATAGCTTTTCCTTTTTTTTTTTTTTTTTTTTTTTTTTTTTTTTTTGTCATTAGTTTTCCCCTTTCCTTCTTTCCATTGATAAGAGATACTCTTCTAACAAATGTAATCTCTCAACTCCATGCCCCAAACATTGTGCTGGCTGCCATTTTATGGCTAATACATCTCAACTCCTTGTGGCAAGATCCAAAGACCTTCAAGATGTGGCCCAAACCTTTTCACACTTACCTACAATGAGTGACCAGGCTCTACAACACCATAGCCATCTCTGCTTCCCCGGCTATTGCCATTCTGCCTTTCATTAGTTTTTAGTTTAGTTTAGTTTAGTTTAGTTTAGTTTCATTTATTCTGGAGTTATATTCTCCTGACTCATAGTTCCTTGTCACTTTGGTAAAAGCTTGTTCATTCTTCAAATCCAATTCAAAGGAAATCACTTGCTAGACATTTCCTACCATCATGTCCTCCGATTCCAGAAGCATTAAATCTCTCCCTTTCATGCTTTTGCTGATCTTGGTTTATAGATCTATTGTAGCACATATCACATGGTATTAATAGACATGCCTGTCTTCAACTCATTTGTGAATTACTTTAGAAGAGAAGCCACATTCCATTCACATTTTGTTGGCACTCAGCATATATACCCACTAAAAACTAGCTATGCTGCTGGGGCTCACAAATTTTTAAATGAATTCATAAATAAATGTAAAAAATTAATAGAATAACTGCATAACATTCCCACACAGTGTGATCTCCAGAATGTTTAGAGAGCTGGATTCAATTCCATTTTTCCACCTCAACTTAGTTGTGTGGCCTTTGGCATGCCACCTCACCTTCCTAGTTCTTGTTTTCATTATTTGAAAACAGGGCGGGATCTACTGAAAGGGGACTTTCTAATCTAATATTCTTTGTTGGGAATAAAAAATTGTGTGTGTGTGTGTGTGTGTGTGTGTGTGTTTTCATTGCATTCAGCACTTCCGCATTTACATTTCAGAAGTAAGTGCAATTTAAACATAACACTGTTTCTTACTGGATCATTTATAACATGTCCTTAGTGTACATATAACATGTCCTTAGTGTACATATTAGTGTACATATATTGTCTCGCCCAAGTGCACCAGGGTGTTAACATTTAGTTACAGGTGTGAGGTGAGCAAACAATGCTGTCTTGAGGTATCAGGCACCTAATTAGTTGCTTCAAGGGGATGAGTTACACTAATGGTGATTTATAGGGAAGGAACTATGCTATTTCTAATGGAAAGATTTTTAGCAACCCCTTTTTATCCATTCCATTTTCACGTTCATTTCTTTAGTGAGGACAAGAATGGTACAATGATGAGAAGATTTCAAAACTGAAATATGGTGTTTACTAGAATAGGGCTCAGAGCAATAGCAGCAGCAGTTACCCAATGCTATACTCCTTATGATTCCAGAACCAGAGAGTTTGGAATCAAGTGCTATCTTGAAGGAAAAGCAGTTTCAGAGATGACTTACCACCAGATAAAGCATAATGGAAAATGGAGATCATCTATTGGGTCAGAGGGAGTTTTGACTAAACTTTGGCTAAGAATTCTGTTTCTGGTTGAATTTTTAAACAGCATAGTACAAGGAACAGACTTGTGGAAAGTTTACTTTAATATATCTCTGTTTCAGTGTTTACTACGTGCCCAAGACACTAGTTACATAACAAATAGCTGCTGCAACAAAACATAAAACAACAACAACAACAACAACTATCTTTTCATGGAAAAAAAAGCTTTTTGTTTCAAGTTGTTTATTTTGTTTAGTTTCAGCCTCTGCCCCTTAATAAATATGACTCAGTTCTGAGACCTCTTCTTGGTTTTATTTCTCTTTGGGGTGGAGGGAGGACCCATTTCTCCTTTTCTAGCTTCAGTCTTCATCCATATGCTGACAAATTCCTGACACAGATACATGTTTCTGGCCCAAACTTCTTCTCTGAGCTCCAGCCAGTTTCCTTCTTCTGAAGGCTCTACTTGACATAACCACTTGAATGTACGTAAAAACCAACACATCTGAAGCTGAATTTATCATCCGCGTTTTCAAATCTGGGTCTTTTCCGGCATCCTAATGTCAGCGAGTTACCCTCCCATCCTTCCATTTAAATAAGCCAGAAAACTAGGAACTGTCCTTGAACACATCTGTTGTCTCACCATGAATGTCAATCTGTCACCTGCTCCTATCAATTTCACTTCCTAAATATCTCTAGAATGACATGTTTCTATTGCTTCATCTCTAGTGATCCAGCCTCAGTTTGATCCACCATCATTTACTGCCTGGACTTCAGCTATAGCCTCAGTGGCTTTCTGACATCCACTCGGCTGACCACATTGGTCTAACTTCCACTCTGCAGCAATAGCCATCTTTCCAAAATACAGATCTGACCATGGCATAGACACCATGCGCTTTCCATCTCTCATAAAGCACATTCCTTTCCTTCAGGCTCTTAATTCAGTGTGCAGTTATATATGCTTCAATGGAACAATCCTCTCAACGTTGCTAACCTGCCTCCAAAAAGACTGTTGGCTTCTCTATTCTTCCCAACACGGAGCTGGACACACAGGCAACTCACAAGTGAATAAAGGGTCATTCATTTGTATATGGCATTTATACAGAGCATGTTTTATTTTTCAGTAATCCTAAGTCCATTGGAGGAATTAAATCACCATTCTCTTATTCAATGATCTCAGAACATTTTGACGTAGAAAGGGCAGGGTTTTACATTTTACAGAGAAGCAGAGTGAAAGGGGGACTAACTTTGCCAGCCTTTAGGCCAGGACCAGAACACGGAGCTTTGGAATCTGAGTCTTGCTGTCTTTCCTTCACAGCACCCTCCCTTCATAAGCAGTTTCATCAGCTGCACAGTCGTCAGCACTGGGGAGCAGGGAAAGAATACATAAACGCCACGGTGAGAATGTAATGCACGATGAATTCTAAAATGAATCCTCTGTGTCAATCATGAAAAGGTGGCCTCTAATCCTGAGCGGTGAGCAGAGGTTTTCTGAGGCAGCATAAAGCAATGTAAACCATACAGGTCTGCAAGTTGGAAGACCCAGTCCAGCCTTTGTTCTGCCACAGAATGGGTGTGTGACCTTGAGCAAGTCAGGGGCTATCTTGGAGTCTTCCCTACTTCATTTGCAAAACGAAGATGCCGGTCCCTGGTCCCTTATCTGCCTACCTCACAGGGTCATTGTGAGGATTAAACTGAATGATGCTCATGAAAATGTTTTAATTCTCTCATCTGAACTCCCGCAGTGCTTCCCATGTGCCTCTTTTAGGAAATATCTTTTATTTTGTATGGTACAGTAACAAGATCGCTGGACTAGAAACCTTGCATTTAAATCTTTCTTCTAATATTTACTAGTTGTGTGGCTTCTTAGGCAATGTTTTTTAGATTTTCTGAACAGAGCAAGGCATGGAGATCTATAAAATGGAAACTATCATACCTGCCTTATCTGAGGATCAAATGGGCAAACGTGTGTAAAGCGATAAGGTCCCCTTTAAATATAAATTGGAGAACACTTATATTTCATTGATTTTATTTCTTTTTTTCAATGTTTATTTATTTTTCAGGGAGAGAGAGAGAGAGAGAGAGCGAGCAGGGGAGGGACAGAGATAGATGGAGACATAGAATCTGAAGCAGGCTCCAGGCTCTGAGCTGTCAGCACAGAGCCCAATGCAGGGCTCTAACCCACGGACAGTGAGATCATGACCTGAGCCAAAGTCAGAAGCTTAACCAACGGAGTCACCCAGGCACCCCACACTGATTTTTATTTCTAACGCACGCAATAATTTGCACAGAGAACTGGCTAACAAGAATTGAGTGCTTTTGGACACCAGGCGATAAGCAAATGTTTTAGGTACTAGCAGTTTTTAAAGTCGTCATAACCTTACATGTCAGTTACTATTATTATCCCATGTGAGCAATCTAAAGCACCAGTAATTATCCCAGGGCCACAATGCCAGTAAAAGTCTGAGCCAGGACTAAAATCCATGCAGTTGAATTCCACAGCCACATTACTTTAACCTTTTGGCTACACTGTTGTCACACTCCATAAGTAATTTTAGATTAGTGAATGGGAAGTATAATGTTCTATACGTGCATAAAAAGTTTGCTACTGCATTTATAACTGGTAAATAAATGATGGAAATCAACTTAGCCATTAAGTCATAAAACGATTGGGAAGAAGCCTATAGGGTAAATTCTTGTCATAATTCTGAAAATATCAAGAAAGCCAGATTCTCTTCCAGGTTAATCCAGCAACTATGTTAGGAGCAAGTTGGTGTAATGATTCACAGAACACCTGTTTTGGAATCAGGTCGGCATTACATCCTGGGTCCACAACTTACTATCTGTATACCAGAAATGTAAGTGGTCTTCTTTAAGACTCATGTGGATAATGTTTTGTTGTGAGGATGAAATAAATTAATTTATGTAAGATGCTTAGCCTGGCATCTGCCACAGTAAGTATTATTGAATACTCAATAATGCTCGCTCTCATCATGGATGCTTACTTTGTGGCCTTAGGCATGTGACTTACCCCTCCTCTATCAGTTTCTAAATGTCTACGTAGCAAGAAGTTGTACTATGATTTCAACAATGACTTTCAATTCTAACAATTTTTAGGTACAAGGAGGGGATAGCTGGATATCTGTGAAGCAATTGAATCTCTGTGAATCCTGGCTTTCAGGTTCTGGAATTTATGCTGCTCTCTCACTTATGAAATGAAAGTACCCAAGGGGCTGAATAAAAAAAAATGTTAACTATGGTACTTGTGTTATTGACACCATTAACCAGTCAGACAGATTAATGATAATCTGAGCTAGAGTAATTTGCCTGACAAACTCATTGCTAGTCTGAGGCAAATGTTAAATCCACCACCTTTTAAAAAGCTATTGTGTTAAGGAGCTAAATAAACCTATATGAGCAGATAAGCACCACGGCTAACCATTCAGAGACATATGGCATATATTCACTCTAGTTGAGAGCGAGAAAATGAACAGTGATATTGGAATCAAATTTCAAAATCCACTTTTATTTTCTCTCAATTAAAAAAAAGGCTTTTATTGAACTGCATCAGCTTATTCATCTTCCTCAGTAAAATAACTTGTTTTAGGGGCGACTGGGTGGCTCAGTCGGTTAAGCGTCTGACTTCGGCTCAGGTTATGATCTCATGGTTCGTGAGTTCGAGTACCATGTTGGGCTCTGTGCTGACAGCTCGGAGCCTGGAGCCTGCTTCAGATACTGTGTCTCCCTCTCTCTCTGCCCTTCCCCAGCTCACACTCTGTCTTCATATCAAAAATAAATAAAAAAATAATAATTTGTTTTACTTGTTAAAAAACTATCTATTAAGAACCACATCTGTCTCTCTGCCACCTTTATTGTATTAGTCCCAATCAGTAAGTGTCTACAGAAGTCATGATACTAGACACTGGGGATGGAATTATAAATAAGATCTAGTTTTAGTCAACAGAGTGGGAACAGGCAGGTACTCAAACACAAAACTGGACAAAAGGTAGGAATAATATAATAGTAATCAAAGTATGAGGGGAGGATTAAGGAGAAATTAATGACTTCTGAGCCTGAGAACTGTGGAGAGTTTCACATAGTAGCTGACATTTCAGTTAGGGTTTCAGTTCAACAAATATTTTGTGAGTGTTTATTATGGGTTACACATTGACCTAGGTACTAAGAATAGCTCAGTGAATAAAGGAGGTAAGAACATCCCTGCCCACAGGAAGCTTATATTCTGGAGTTAAGAAAGGGGAAACATGAAAAAATAAGTAGGAGGTGATAAAGCTGTGGATTAAGAAAATATATATGAATTAAAAAGGGCATAGGGAATGATAGGGGTCAGGTAAGGCATCCAGGAGAAGGTGCCACTTCACCAAAGACTAAGTGGAAGTTACAGATGATCCACATGGATGTCAAAGGGAGGAGCATTCTAGGCAAGCTGAACAAAATCTTGAGGGAGGAGGATTCTTGGTATATTTAGGAACTACAAGGAAGTCAATGAGACTGGAGAGAAGTGAACAAAAAGGTAAATAGCAAGAATAAGTGATGAGACCAGGAAGGTGACAATGGCCCAGATCAAGAAGGATTTCTGCTTATTCTATGAATGAGATAGAGAGTTACTGGAGGGTTTTGAAGCATAAAGATAACAGGATCTAAGGTATGTTTTAAAAGATTTAATCCAACTGTTGTGGTGAGAATAGCTTTGAAAGGTTATTGCAATAGTTTAGATGAGGCTTGATGGTAATAAAAGAGGGAAAGAAGTGGCAAGATTCAGTGTATATTTTATTTTTATTTATTTGTTTGACTTTAATTTTTTACTATGAAAAATTTTAAGTAACACAAAACTAGACAGAATAATATGATGAACCACTTTTATCCCATAACTCATTTCAAAACTGAAAATCATAGCCAGTCTTTATTATTATTTTTTAGCAAATACCAAGTATTATATTGTTTCATGGATCCAGGATGTATTTTGACAGTGCTGCAAAGACTTGAGGTTGTTTTTGGTTATAGAATATAAGAAAAAGAAAAGAATTAACAATTACTCCAAGGTTTTTTGCTTGAGTTATGAGAAATACGTAGATTTCACTGAGATGGAGAAATCTCTGAAATAATAAAGTCTTTGGAGGGGGGTTGAAGGAAACCAGGTATTTGGTTTTGTTGATAAGTTGTAGATGCTCATAAGAAATCAAGAGAAATCAAAAGAAGGAATCTGGATGTATGATTCAGGACTACAGGTAAAATTTTAACACCAAAGATATAAATTTGGAAGATATCAGCATACTGACAAAATATAAAGTCACAAATGGGGAAAAAAGAGATCTTCAAAGCCTAGGATCTGGAGTAATCCAATATTCACAGGTCAGGGAGATTTGAGGTAAATCTTAGATTACTTAGATTAGAGTATAACCAGGAAAGTATGTGTGATAGAACCCAAGGGGGAAATAAATGTCACTAAAGGGGTAGTGATCAAATATGACAAAATTTGCTTACTGACCAAGTAATATCAGAACTGGGAATTAACTATTGAGTTTAGCAACATGGAGGTCATTGGCGAATCTAGAAAAGAGCAGTTGCAGTGAAATGCTAAGGACAGAACCATGATTGGAATATGAAAGAAGGTAGTGGAATGATGTTAGACAAATCAAGGAATGTTGCTATTAGAGGGAATAAAGAACAGAGTGGTAGAGGAGGGAAAAATAGAATTGAGGGAAAATTTGTTGAGATGGAAAATACAACTGCATGCATGTATGATGATGGACATGATCCACCAGAGAGGGACAAACTGATAATGGTGGGAGAGGAAGAATAGCTTAAGTTTTGTGGTTTTGTTTTAAGAAAGGATGGAATCCAGAGCACGGTCAGTTTTTTTTTAATAGAAATTTGAGGAGATAAATTATATGCTTAAAGACAAGCTTGGGTATGTAACTCAGACATGGAAGCTTGTACAACTCTCCTTCTGACTGCTACTATTTCTAGGAAATTAGAAGCAAGGTCAACTAAGAGTAAGGGAAAGAGTAAAAATGTTGGAGATTTGAGAAGAAAATAAAAGGTGTGAAATATAAGTAGGAGCATGTTGTGAGAAAGACTGCCTGATATATAATCTCTATATAATCTCTAGCAGCATTAAGGGGCAACTTAATATGAGTAGTTTTGAATTTAAAAACTAGTCAGCATAATTATACATTTTCTTCTAGTTACATTCAGCTACAAGAGACAAGTAGAGAGTAGGTAGAAAATAACATTTACTTGAGTTGGCTTTTGCCAAGAAATTAATATGAAATTAAAAAACAGCAAGCAAAACTTTGGGGTGTATCAGTGTTTATAATAATAAGGCAGGGGTTTTAGCTGTTTAATAAGTGAAGGGAAACATAAAGGATGAGGGACCAAGAAAACACTGCAGAATCAACAACTTGTAGTTCCCTGTGTAATCAAAGGTGTGTTGTAACCAGAGTCCTAAATGGAAGACAGGAAAATAAGAGTCTAGAGAGTGAGATCAGAGAAAGGTGTGTGAACTTGAGATCATGAAGAGGTTGCAGGGATTGGTGTTAACAGGGGCCATGACTAGCCAAGGGGTATGGAGGACTGATCCATGGGCTTGAAAGATAAGAAATATTTCAATAGAAAGGGAAATAACTAAATGGTCTATAAGTAGGAAACAGTGAGCAGCTATGAAATGGTTCATACAAAATAGCAATTTATTATTGTTGTTGTTGCTATCATTATTATTATTACCACCGTTTGAGCTTCATTTTTGGCCTCTTTTCCGTATTTTCTCTGAGCTCACACTATTCTGGGTCCCCCTATTCAGCCTAGGTACAGTGACTTCCCTGGATGCTTTGCTTAAATTTCTTCAATTAATTCTCATAGAAATTCTGAGAGGTATAATTCATCTTCCTTTTGGCCAGCATAGCAAAGAGATGTTATTCCTGTCTTTAACATAATTAAATGTTCAAAAGTCACACATCTGGTAAACAATAGTACCATTTTTAAATCTAGCCATTTAGACTTAAGTGATATATATAAATGTTTATTTATTTTTGAGAGAGAGAGAGAGCATACGAGCAGGGTAGGGACAGAAAAAGAGGGAGACACAGAACCTGAAGCAGGTTCCAGGCTCCAAGCTGTCAGCACAGAGCTTGATGTGGGGCTCGAACCCATGAGCTGCGAGATCATGACCTGAGCTAAAATTGGACACTTAACTGACTGAGCCACCCAGGTATCCACAGATTTAAGCGACATATTTATAACCATTATAGGTTATAGGAACTACACTCTACCTATATACAGATTGGATATAGACTTCCATTCAAAGGACTTGGTAAATTACTATGTGCATGTCTTTATCTAGAAATTTTGTAATATTTAAATTTAAGAACATTCACATTTTTTTCATAGTAGAGGAAGTGATCCAAACTGTATTTCAGACAAATAACTAGAGACAATGAGGAGGATGGATTAGAAGGCAAGAAGCTATTGTCAGAGATCAGATCAGTGGTGATGGAGATAATACAGGGGGCATGGCTGAGATGTGGCCAAGGTAGACGTGACAACACAGGATGACTAATGGCAGAGCTGAGAGGCTGGGAGGAGTAAAATATGACATGGGTTTTTTGCTTAGCCAACAGAACGGAAGGTACTAACATAAACGAATAAAAGAGAGGAAAATATACTTAAATGAGTATAGTTTGGGGAAGGGTAAATTTAAGGTGACTCCAGGAAATCCATGTGGCAACATATAGACAACTAGGCAAGAATTATTACCTGTGGTTTTGGGCAGCTGTGCACACTGAGATCCAAAGACTCATCATAAAGCCACAGAGTTAAAGAGCTGGAGATAAGACTAAAACAAATGCCTACTTCTTTGTGGTAATAAGTAATCTTAGGAAACATAGGCTATATGTGTAGTACATATATTTCTTTCATTTTAAAGTCAGGTCAAATTATAAGAGAAAATAGAAACTTCAACATGATATACTTTATTGCTGTGGACTAGAAAAGAGAGCATTTTGAGACACAGCATGAGAGAAGTTGTACTGTTCTTTCTGATTATCATGCTATACTAAATACAACTCTGGCTAAACCAAGCTATATTGTCCCTTTTGAATCTTGAGTTTAAAGCACTCACACATTTGAGAGACTAGACTCAGCCTCACACTTAAATCCTGGCTTCCCCCCTCTAGTTTATTCCTCTACAGAAGAATGAATGGTGGGGCACCTGGGTGGGTCAGTCGGTTGAACGTCCAACTTCGGCTCAGGTCATGATCTCAGTTTGTGGGTTTGAGCCCTGTGTTGGACTCTGTGCTGCTAGCTCAGAACCTGGAGCCTGCTTTGGATTCTGTGTCTCCATCTCTCTGTCCCTCACCTGCTTGCACTCTCTCTCTCTCTCTCAAAAATAAATTAAAAAAATTTTTTTAAAAATGAGTGAATGAATGAGTGAATATGGTGAAAGCCAGGATTACTGTGAGCTCAGCCCTGCGAACAAGAGGATCCCTCTAGGGCACTTGTCATTTCTGCCTGTCTTTCATTCTACGTCTCTCTGTTTCTTTCTTTTTCACTCTCCCTCTTTAGTTCCCCCATGCTGCCATCACCCCCAAAATATTCCATCTATGTAGAAGTATCATACAGGTTACAATTCCCTTGGCTGGTAAACTTTACAGACAGTGAACGTAGTTCTCATTCAAGGATGAAAGAAGCTGCCACATTCCAGAAACCCCTGTCTCCCGTTTAGTGTCCAGTTTAGACTGGTTATATATAAGAGGAAGTTTAATGTGGAAGGGAAGACTTGGAACTCAGGACTTAGGGAAATCAACAGATAGACATTTATATAGACCCTAGTTGCCCTACCCAAATCCTCATCTGTTTAAGGACATAATGATGATGTTCCACACTTATGTGAGAGGCACAGAAGATCTGCAGAGTGCATTTGTCAATAGATGCTCTTCTGTACAGAATCTTGGGATTTGGCAACACAATGTTTCTCTGAAACAAATTGAGTTTTAACATGCTGATCTCTTCGATTGCCTTTAATTGGCAATCCAGAGAACCCAATAGTTGATGAAGTAGAGAGAAAGTAAAAAATGCCCAAAGAATAGAATGGAAAGGTCTATTCCAAAAGCTTCCTTGCTTTTCTGATTCCTTTTTTTAAAAAAGGTTATTTCAATCTCAGTTAGAAATACAATGTAATATTAGTTTCTGGTGTCTGATTCCTTCTAAGTTAAATGTTTATGGAGTGGCTTTATGCTTTAATCTTAAATAAAATTCCCCAAAGACCGAACATGCTTATATTCAAATGCACTTGCTCAAATGTCAATAATTAATAATATATAATAATGATACCAATTATATAGGCATTCAAGTAAATATTACAAAGTGCCATTTAAAACAGTATGGAAAACTAAGTATTATGTGAAAAACCTTTCTGTTATGGCACACTTAAAATGTTGGGTAAATTATTCAAAGTCTTTTTTTTATTTAAAAAAGTGGGTTTTTTTTTTATCCGTAATATACAGGCAGCAAAATAAGAGAATTATCATAGTGAGTAAGCAGACTTATGGAGCTGGTATTTGCCTGATGGTATGTGCCTATCAATAGAAGTCTAGAGCTAGGAGTTTTAGTAACCAATAGGAGAAGAGAATAGGAAATGAAGCTTGCAGATAAAGTAGGGTATATGGTTTGATTAGAGAGCCTCACATACAGCAAAGATCCTGAAAGAGCAAATCTCAGAGGGTGAAGTAGAAAAGGAAATTAGCCTCCTGAGAGAACTGGCAAATGTACAATCTCAGCCTTAGCTTAGTTGAAACAGAACAACCACAAAAAAATCTGAGAATTCCTTATCACAAGTCTGCATTTACTCATGTGAGTTGATGTGTTAAAAATAGCAGAAAAACAAATGTTATCCTATTTAATGGACTTTCTCATAAGCAATAAAATATCAGCATGAGACCCATATGGAGCAAGTAAACTTTAACAAAATTCTGGTTTATCATGCTTTCATTTTGGTAAAGCACATCCTCCCATAAGATTGTTCTTTAATACTTGGTCTCAAAAATTCCCTCAGAAAAATTTCTAAGGATTAGAGTTAACAATCAAGAATCACCTATACATGAAAAGAAACAAGCTACTATGAGGAAGAGTAAGCAGAAACAAATAGCTGAATTAGACTCACAAGGACTGCAGATATTAGAATAATCAAACATGGAATACAAACTAAGTAAGTTTAATAATTTAAAGAAATATAAAGAGATATTACACAGCTTATTCCTATAGAAGTGATTGGAATTTATCCAATATCTACATTAGGCTTACAAATAAAACTTCAAAATCTTAAAATCATGAAATATTTCAAGGAGAAAATGTTGAGAAAAATCGAGAACGGTAATCTTAAAACTAGACATATACAGATCACATTTGCCTACAAGTGACAAGTGAAAAGAGGAACAACATTTCTACCAAATACTAGACAATCTTGTATGACATTACATATGTATAATCCTAACAAAAACTTTGTAAGCTAAAGTATTATTATTTACTCTTTATTACACAGTAAAGTCAGGCTCAAAGAAGTTATGTGGTTTTCTTGAGATCACATGATGTCAATGACAGAATTGGGATTACAACCTGGCCACTGTGGTTCTCTCATACCCTGTTCTATCAATATACAGCCAAATTCTGTTCTCTGTTTATTACTTTGAAAACCAAGGACATAAAAAACCTAATTATCACAAATTCATTTGCTTGTCTTTTTTCAAGGAAGTTTCTGATAAATGATTTCATTTGATTCTATAAACAATCCCATTAGAACACACACACACACACACACACACACACACACACGCAATGGAGATATATCATCTCCACTTACTAATGAGTGATGGGCAGAGCTGAGATACCACATGGTATCCAAAGTCCCTTCTCAAGATCCCCTGCAGGTGCCTTTATGTCACAGTATGCATCTAAAGAGGTGGCAGATTGATACTGGTATGACCTACCTGTTGTCACCTTCTCTGGAGAAAAAGACCGTGAAGGTTTGAATGTTCCCTTTTGCTTCTGCAGGTGGGCGCCAGCTGAGGCGGACAAACCGACTGGAAACCAACACGGGGACCACATCTCTGGGAGCAGAAGGGAGGACACTGGAGCTTGGGATAGCTAGGAAGGAAGGAGAGGAGGTGGTCAGAGATGTTGGTGCCATGGGTGGGAGATATGCAGGAAGGCAGAGCAGACCCATTAGCAAACATAGAATGATCCATTCATAGATTATAAAGGAAGGAAGAAAACCAAGGAAAGCAAACAAACAGTAAATGGAATCAAAGCTCTATTAGAATTTCTTGGAGCTTATGAAAGGGTGGGTAATTAATAACATATATGATTCTACTGAATATTTGTCCAGTTTCCATTACTCATGGGATCCAGGACCATTAGCAAGTGTTCTGTTCAGGCATGATGCAGAGGAACATAGCCATAGACAAATGCCTCAGGTAACCAAGCAGTTATTACAAAAACCTCATTCCACTCAGAGCCTGTTCACCCTGTTTTAGATACAGTTTGAAGGAATAGTCATGTTTGAATAGAACAGTTTGAAATCAAAGTCATGGAAGCTACCAAAAAGTAGAAAGAGTTCTTATAGACTACCTGCTAGAAAGGAAATTACAGGAAAAAAAATTCTACCAGACATAAAGACATACAATTGTCCAATGCTTGTAGGGTACCACTGCATGTATAGCAAAATTTGGCAAATTGTTATTCACAGGAATAAATCATCCACAATTGGAGAACTCCTTTTTTAAATATTTGGGGCATTTACAATCTGTAAAGAAATTTTCTATCAGATGTGTGTTTGTATGTGTATGAATTCATAATTCATTCTCTTATTTTTTTCAAGTCTCCAAGGGGAGGAAACGTGTTTCACCCTGACAGGTGATGTCTATCCCTAAAACACAATGACACATTTGCCTACATTTAATCTTCAAACTGGATTGTGTGGGCTGCTTTCTTCAGTTCTTTTCAAAGCTGGTCTCCATCCTTGCATTCACTTTCTCCAAGGGCTGGCTGAATCACTATTCCTGAATCACTATTCCTGCTGTGCACTACACTCCTATTAGCTGGAAAATCTACTGGGGTGAGGGAGCCTATCTTCATTCCCAGTGGTTCCAGAAATATTATCAATTGACAATGCATACCAGTTATATAGAAGAAGAAGTTTTCAAGAGCTGCAGAAAGCTTTCAAAGTTATTCCTGGCCCCGTAGATACTTAGCACTTCTTTATAGGTGACAGTCCCCCTTACTTTTTTGGTCAACATAGTATTTGAAACAAATGGTAGACTGGTAGCAAGTTAGTCAATCTTTTGTGGCAGAGTGGTAAGGGGAGGGAGAAGATTGATGCCTGGACATGTAGCATCTGTCTCAAAAATGTGGGTGATATGAAGCTTCCTGATAAAAACCTACACTTCCCCACAACACGGACATCTCAAACTAGCACACTGAAGTGAATTTATCCTCCCCACCACCTTCACTGCCCACTCAGCCTGCTTCTCCCCACTCGGCCACTCAACTCAGTTGTGTCTACACTGTTCTCTCAACTGTACAGCCCAGAAACCTAACAGGTATCCCCACCCTTGACTCTCTCTCACTCATTCCTTCTAGGATTCCCCCTGTTGGACATCAGGTAAATCTACTCTGTGTTAGCTCCACTTACACACTTAGAGCCCCACCGTCATTTTGTCGTGTCAGAACTGCCACAGCTGTCTTCAAGCATCTCTGCTCTCCTTGCTCTCATCTCTCTCAAATGTATTCTCTGGACAGCCTCCTGAATAAGCTTGTAAAAAGACACATCTGGTCATATCCATCTACTATTAATTTATCCTCCGTGTCTACTCTTTACCTCAGGGAATCTCCAAACTTCACAATCAGCCTACTGGCCTGGCTCCTGTTTATCACTTTTCTTAGTTTGGCTTCCTCCACAAAGAGGACCTAAGAAAAGGATTTAAAACAAATCGTTTATTTGGAAGCTGATCCAAGGAACCACCGGAAAGTTGGGAAGTGAGACAGCAGGGAGTGAAGGCTAGAGAAAGTGAATTATCTGGCAGTCAGCATACTAGGAAACTGAACGGCAACTCCACTAGGGACTCTGGGGGCCAGTGTGGCATAGGCCTCAAAGTTATCTGTTCTGAGGCAAACAAGCTGAGATATTTATCTACCACTCTCCCACCACTGATTGAGGGTGATTCCAAGGGCATTAGCTTTCCTGCACAATAGCTTAGTGTGTTCCTATTGCCAGAAAAATACCATTTTGGGGAAAGGCTTGCAAGGTTTCCACAGTAAGCATCATCCGTTAGCTCTACTCATCCAGAAAGTATTCACAGAGTGCTTATCCAATGTCAGCCCTTCTAGGCCCAGAGGGGACAGTAGTGAACAATAGATGAAGGCATTCCTCATGCAGTTCACATGGAGGTTCCCTGGCTACCCACCCCACCCCCCCACCCCGGCCCCACACCTCATTTGGGTAATGTGCCGAGGTCATAACAAAGTCTGAGGGAAGCACATGTCACATGACAACGTGAACACCCAGTCATCACACCTATAAACGACAAGAGGATCTGAAGGCTCCCTGGCTTTTTGCTGCTTGCACTAAGCAGGCTCTCTCCATGAGGATACACGGGTGATTCCCCAAAGCCTCCACACAGTAGCTCCCACTCTACCAGACCCATCTCGTCCACCTAACTCCTGCTATCCCCTGTCACTTAGTTCAGTGTCGTTTCCTCTGGAAAGACTGATCCAAAGTATTTGCAAAATATCTAACAGATGATAGTTAATATCTATTATATAACAGGAATGTCCAAAGATCAATAAAATAATACAGAAACTTATTTTAAAGTAGGGTTCAACCTGACAGTAAAAGAAATGTGCATTAAAATAAAATCTAAAAAAGTCTGTCAGGATAAAGTGCATTTAAAAAAATCTGTCACAGTAGCAAGACTTTAAAGAATGTTAGTATCTACAGTTGGCCAGGATGTGACACTCTCTTACACTGTCAGTTGAAGTTTGTAAGAGTACAGTCTTTTTAGCAGTTCACTTGGCAAAATCCTTTAAAGTGAAAAATATTCATACCATCTGACCAAACATTCTCAGGTCTATAAATTTATCATTTTAAAAAACCTTAAGTAACCCATGCATCCTTGTGAAGTCATAGCTCATTTTCTCCAAATGTAATACCTATACATCTTACCAGTTTAAAGTAAATGGGATCCTTACACGATTTTTTTTAACAAAAGATTTTCTAAAAAGCAAATGTGATCAATGGTGACTTGCAAAAACCTTTGAGAACTCTCAAGAAGTTAGACAAATGACTTGGAAGAGAAAAGGGGACAAATTTTCAGTTCCTTTTTCCTCAAAAGCACCTCACGTAGAGATGGTATCACATCCGAAATGAGTTGACTTCCCCACCCATTCAGGGGCTGCCTAGAAGCAGAGCAATGAGAGCCTGCACAGAGACGCTGTTCTCCTCAGGCCTCCAGGAGTGCCTTCTCACAGAGCTAGTCTAGATGCAGATGACACAGATAAAGCTCAGAATAGAATGAATCGCGGACTCTTTTACCTCAGTTTAAACAGTCCTCATCTGAAAAGGAACGGACACATTTTTTAACAAAGAGATGGCTTCTTTCTTTATACAGGGAATTAATTTTGTTCGTACTAATCCTCCAGGCTTTCTCTCAACAGTCACTCATCTTCACATAAGGTCTCAATAAGGAACCAATCAGGACTTTTTTTCTTTGCTCTTGGAGGCCTAATCTCCAGTCTGGACCTAATCTCCCTGGCCCATTACTGTTGCCATGGTTACGGCTTCTTTATCTGTTGTCATGGAGAAGAAGAGGTGCATTTGCCACCCTATAACATAGTCTTATTATTTTTTTTTTGTTTTTGTAAAAATCTCTTTTTAAAAATTATCATAGTACAATCCAGGAAAAGGAAGTGATTTCTGAAAATAATATAAATCAAAAGAATAGTTTTAAAACTTTGGTTTCTAAATTACTAATTACTATTTCTACTACTAGTATTACTACTAATGACTACTACTACTATTTTATGATGTTATTGCCATAGCCTTGGTAACAATTATATCATTGGGTTAATTTTTCTATAAAGCCATGTTCCGTCTAGATATCAAAGAGGTTTTTTTTTTTTCTCTCAGGATTTTACTATATATTTACAGACATTAGTTTTCCTGTGAGCTTATTAACTGTCTGACCTCCACTTGCTATGAGGCACATGAAAGATAAGATGTATCACAAAAACACAAAAATATTTAATTGTGTTAAGCATCAAACCCCGATAGGCTTATTTCCTTATCATTCCCCATACTGTTAACTGAAATCCTATAAATGTGGCTGCCAGATCAACTACATTTTTTTTTCCACTGCATCTCCTTATTAGCTTGAAGATTGAAGTAAAATATAAACAGATAACATTAATGAAATGACAGGAACATTTAATTGTCCTCAGGGCAAACTCTATCTCTTTTCCTTTTGTATTCTTTTCTTATCATTGCTCCCTTGACTCCAAACTCTAGATTTTAATTGTCCAAATAGAGAAGTAGATAAAATTTAAGTTTTGGTTTAAAGTTTTTGTAGTTCACAAAGTAATTTCACAAACCTACCAAAAATAAGGTCAGCTGTATATGTGAAATTACAAAGCCTAACATTTTTTTTCTAAAGTTTCATGTTATTTTCAAAATTCAAAGAATCATGGCTTTTGAGCTAGTGTATTCAGAACTTTAGTAAAACTAAGAAATGTGAATTTAAAAAAATAGTGAATTGAAGCCACTTTTTATTTTAAGTTAATATGAGATAGAAGTTAATGATCTCTATAACATTTCATTAAAACTTAATCTTTACATAAAATAATTTATTGGGTTAGTGTCTAAAATTGAATAATCAACATTTATTGAATGTCTATCAAGCTCCTACTGCTATGCTTGAAATGAAGAATTATTTATTTTTAAACTGTGGATTTCTTCTAAGAGAACAGGGAACTAATTTTAAGGCATAAGGTGGATACATGTAAGACAATTACTAAGTTTGAGATAGTCTCTTATTTTTTTTAATATTTATTTATTTTTGAGAGAGAGAGAGAGAGAGAGAGAGAGAGAGAGAGAAGAAGCAGGGAAGGGGCAGAGAGAGAGAGAGGGAGACACAGAATCTGAAGCAGGCTTCAGGCTCTAAGATGTCAGCACAGAGCCTGAAGTAGGGCTTGAACTCACGAACTGTGAGATCATGACCTGGGCTGAACTCAGACACTTAACTGACTGAGCCACCCAGGCAAGATGATCTCTTATTTTTAAACAAATTCCATGCTAAATTTTCAGTAAGGTTGTTGTTTATAAATCAGAACACTTTCTCACTAAGCCATTTCTATTCTGTTCCCAGAAACATATTATTTTGCAGACTTCTTATTTTACAAACTATCATAGCAGTAGTGCCATGGAATTGGATCATGCATGTATGGATTTTCTTTGCTAAGACCAATTTATGTGTCCAATCATTAATCCATTCAATATTCATGGAGGGATTACTATGTGTAAGGCACTGCAGGAAGGGCTCTTTTAATCCATCTTCCAATTCCAGGGAGGAAAGCCGGCTCAGTAATGGGTAATTCTCCCTGCCCCAGCTTCACTGTAAGGACCTATCTACTCTCACCTCTCATATTGCTCCTCTCATCTCAAGCTCTATGTTCTCAGTTGTCTTGGGCAGGGGTAAACCTGAGAAGGATACAGTGGAAGGTCTCTGGGGTCACTGACCTTAATTAGTTTCATGAAGACCTCATGCTTTCACCTCTCCTACTTTTCTGTGCCACAGCCTGAGCTAGAATACTTCCCTCCAACTTCTCTCCTGCTCTGGGCTGGGCTTCTCCTTCAGGTTGCTGCTCAGGTATCATCTCACTGATTCCCACCTTGGCTTAGGAGCCTCTAAATCTAGACTCTCACAGGCTTAGGTGAAGTCCCCTATAGGCACTTCCTACTCTGAACTGCAATGGCCTAGTCATTTTTTTTTTTTTTTTGGTATCCTATACCAAATTATATTCTCTGTAAGAGGAGAAACCAAGTCTAAACTGTTCATCACTCTAATCCCTAAATCTAGCACCATACGTTTAGTGACATCCTAGGCATCCAATACATTCTTGCAGTGTTAGCTAAATGAAAGGCATTGCAAAATTGTGAAATTATAATGTTGAGACTTATCAGAAAATTCCCTTTCAGAACCCTCAAAAATGGGTATTTGAGATTATGTACTGGGAAGGAAGTGAGCTATTATTACAAGCTGGTCATACTAATCATGATTACTCTGCTAATAAATTACAAAGTAAATTAAAAAACTGAACTCAGAGGAAGCTTCCAAGGGAATGTAGATTTACAAAGAGACTATTTCATTTTGTACCAAATGAGAGGTGAACACGTTCCTAAAATCCAACTATGTGCCAAACAATGTAGAAGATGTGCTTGTACAGGAGTAATGCCTAAGAGAAATAATGTTTTCATTAAGAAGCAGACCAGATGCCTAAAAAGTTAATTTGAGTTAACTTGTACATCTAGAAAAGAACCTGGGGATCTGTTATAGGAAGTGTGATTTTTATCCCAAAGCCATATATCAAAGAGAATTGACAGGCCAGTGTTGCATGGTAAGAAGGATCACCTATGGCCACACAAAGATATATGATGAAAAAAAAAAAACTGTAAGGTGGTATTATATCAACAGAGATAACTACATCTCTCAGAGTTTGAAGTCTTTTCAAAAGACAAAATGAGAAGAAAATACTATCTGGTAAACTGGTCAACCTACACATGTGTGAATGAATTGTATTCTTTATTTTCACTTTGTTTATTTAATAAAGTACCTTTTAAAAGGGTTTATCCACAATAGAGTGGATTTCAGGCAGCTTGGGAAGGTGGCTAGTCCATCATTTATGTAAACTAATGCACTATACTAGAAAATTACAATTAAATAGAAGGGGCGTTGGATCCCTGCTCTGCTACTTTGTGACTACATAACTTGGAAAATTACTTAGCTTCTCTGATACTTACCCTCCACATTTGAAAACTGATCCAATTTATCTGACATGCAGGCCTATGTGCTGATATAAACTAGGTTTAAGGGCTGCTCACAGAACCTGGCATATGATATGTATTCAAGGAATTGTTATTATTATTTAATCTGTCTTCAGATCCAGAAAGCAGAAAGTCTGCCTCTGCTGGCCTAGTTTCGTGATATCTTGTTGGAAATCTAGGATCCTTACCAGAAAGGCTTTGGGAAGGATTTGGGCTAAATCTGATAGGTCAAGTGAGTTGGGGACAAGAGTGCTTCCTCCATGTAAGGATAAGACGTGGTCAGCTCAATCTCTCTCCCCATTTCGTTTATCAGGTTGCAAAGAAAATTCATCCTTTGTTTTCCCCTTTTTGTCAACCCACATGTCTACTTCAAGAAAAATGTACTTCATTTCAGGTCTCTTCATTCTCTGTATTTTCTTACTAATCATTGTGCCCTTTCCAGCTGTCTCTATTCCAAGGCTTTGTAAGGCTAACTTTAATCATCTCTCTCATCAATGTCTCTTCCTGGCATCTTTCACCAACTGTAGGAAAACTCCATTTCTACCCTGTCCCCAGCTCCTTTTGTTTCCATCCTTTCCCTTGAGTTTATGTCATTGAATTCCTAGTCATTATTTATCCCTTCTCCACGTCTAGGGACCTGGAGTGTGCCATTTCAATCATTCCCCTGTCACCAGAGCTTCCTCTAGGGATAAAGACTGACAAGCTGTGACATCTCCCCTCCCATCTCTCATGTGCCTTTATCAATGTTCACCTTATCCCAGCCATCTGGTGCTTTGTCCCAGGCTGCCATGTGATCCTTTTCTCCAGCCGTGAAGAACATCTAAAGAACACATGCATTGCTGATACAAATCAGTATGGTAGGCTTTAAGAGGCAGCGTTTTCCCATGCAATTTCCTTTGATAATAAGACACTACCAAAGTGAAATAGCTAACAAGCTGTGTTGTTAAGAAAAAATAATTGAATCAGTGCTAGGTAGTCTTAATTTTTTTTTTAAGTAACTGATTTTTTTCAGTAAGAAATTCAAGTTAAAGTAAGTTGAAAATAATACAAATTAAATAGGAAGAACTAAAAGTTCAAGCTATCCTCTTTAGTATTATAAATACTATTAAGAACTTTTACTGTTTCTGGATACCCAGTGACAAAAAAAAAAAAAGTGCAATCACATTTGATGGCTCATTGATTTCCACTAATGGCAAATTTCCAACTTTGTCCATGGGATTTAAAAACAAATTTTAAAATACTTTATTTAAAGTTACTGTCTAAGTGTAGCTGTAGAAATGGTCATTGCCAGGATGGGCTAGTTTCAATGTTCTGAAATGTCTTGGAGCGTGAGAGTTTCAGAATATGACACACTCACCAAATGCTATGTTTCTGATAGACGAGAAGAGAACGGGTGTGGGAGGCAGCATCTTAGGCCAGGAGCGCATTGGCAGGGCATGGAGGTTTATTAAGCATCTTGGCTCTAACCCCTAGGTACTCATCCTTGAATTTTATAGCCACCAAAACAAATTAAAGGGAAATAAAAAGAATAAAAGAGGATATAAAACTAAGATAAATTATTACTTATTCCAATTAAGTTTATAGAAGTAGAGCCTTATATCACCACTATGAAGCTGCTGCAAAATTACAGGGGTGCACAGAATGCATATGAAAGACATTTCCTTAGAACCCTGTTTCCTTTTGAGTTTGTCCTTCTAGGCCTACACATATCAGAGAAAGAGAAAGAGAAATAGAGAAAGAGAAAGAGAAAGATGGAGAGAAAGAGAGAAAGAGAGCATGCAAGAGTGAGAGAGGCTGCCCAATTCTGTTCTAGTCTCCTTTCTGGGAAGTCAGATGGGAAGCATGGAGAAATTGCAACCACAGGTGAATGACCACTCATGTAAGCTCATCTTTTTTTTTTCTTTCCTTTTTTGATGTATTACAGTAAGGGAGATGACAAACTGTAAACCATAAAAAAGGCTTATCAGGATACTTTCACCAACAGCCAAATTATGGAAAGAGCCTAAATGTCCATCAACTGATGAATGGATAAAGAAGATGAGGTTTATATATACAATGGAATATTACTTGGCAATGAGGAAGAATGAAATCATGCCATTTGCAGCAACGTGGAAGGGCCTGGAAGGTATTATGCTGAGTGAAATAAGTGAGTCAGAAAAAGACAGATATCATATGTTTTCACTCATGTGGATCTTGAAAAACATAAAAGACCATGTGGGAGGGGGAGGGGAAAAATAGTTACAAACAGAGAGGGAGGGAGGCAAATCATAAGAGACTCTTAAATACGGACAACAAACTGAGGCTTGATGGGGATGTAGGAGAGAGGGGAAAATGGGTGATGGGCATTGAGAAGGGCACTTGTTGGGATGAACACTGGTTGTATGTAAGCAATGAACCACAGGAATCTACCTCAAAAGCCAAGAGCACACTTTACACACTGTATGTTAGCCAATTTGACAATAAATTATATTTAAAAAAAAAAAGAGGTTTACTGGCCTGAACCTAGCAGTCATACTTCGAATCTATTAAATAGGCAAACAAAAAGAACAACAATCAGAGATGGTTAAGTAATAAAAATATATTATATAATCATAAATTGTGGCTGTGCATCAAATTCCAGTATTCTTTCTGGTCAGTCTAAATAGAACAGTATTAATTCCTACAAAAAAAGATGGGTCTTTTTAAAAGTCCTTTTTGATTTTTTAAATAATCAGTTAATGTGTTGATTTACCCAAAGACCCACATCAAATCGAATTAAGGTTGGTAAATTTATTGAATAATTCCAAATATAACATAGGGCATGTGAAAATTCTGAAATACAGGATACAGGGATTCAACTATAATAATAAATATTTGTTTAAGTTTGATTCTTCGTTGCTATTATAACTAAAGCAAAAAATATATTTTTGGCCTAAATTGACATGTTTATCATCATCAAGAGGCATGATGGATGATATTATCTTTTCTGGAGTAAAGTGAAAAGAATCAAGGGATTAAATAGGAGGCAGAAATTAACAGGCAGACTATTTTGTCTTTCAGGCAGTAGCTAGACAGTTTATCTTCTCGGGTGCAGATAGGTTGTAAGGTTGCCACTACTAAGGTTCTATCACACTGGGAAACAACAATATCTTCCATCTTTGTCCCTTTTCCTGTTTGTTTTTCTACTTCTTTCTTTCTCTCTTTTTTCTCCAAAGCTGATTCATCCAAATTCAAGACAGTATTTGGAACTTAGTAGTAGCCACACTGTTCACTTTGTGGGTAATAGCTGTGTTTAAAGATAATATAACACACACAAAAAAGTTTGGAATTCGGATATTAAAACAATGGAAGTCTGTGCTAGAGTCACTACTGATTATATGACTTTATTATCATGCCTTCTGTCTCCGAGTGTTTTTCTATTGTCAAAATGTATGGGGAGGCAGTTGTAAGAGTATGACATAATAAAAGAACCCACAAAGAAAATATCGATAAATATTACTATATTGAAACTAAAACTTCTATATAGAAAAGCATAATAAATGAGACTGAAAAATGCATGACAAACTGGAATAATATTTTTACTAATATTACAAAAGACTGCCTTTTCCAATATGCAAACAGCTGTCACAAATTAATTAAGAAAATAAAGTAAGAAAAAGTGAGAAAAGATGGGGAAACAGTATGAATGCATGCAACTTTCATTTCAATATGTTTGAAAATTCCTATTATCTCATCCTTATAATAATTACTGAATCCACCAAAAATAATTCTTTCACTATAAGGGTTGTCAACATAAAAATAGAAAGTACTGTGGCCTTCACCTTCAATAATGAAAACATTTGTTAGGTTTCAAAAGAGAAGGAAACCATCATTTCTCCAACCTTTGGTTATGTAATGCAAAGAGTAAATTGTATTCTATATCCACAGGAATATTTTGACAAAAGAGAAAAAAACGACCTGTACAAAGTTGAGAGCTTAATGCCGCACTTACTGAAACATTCCTAAATTACTCAATTTAGTCTGGGATTCTGAAGCTAATTCTGTAATAAGCATGAAGAGATGGTTATGAAAGTTAACTAAATGGCCTCCAGTTCCCTCCATATTATAGTTGTGTCTGAACAGAGATCAAAATATGGTATTTAAATAAATTCACTTAGGGATAACTAGAAAATAAAACAAACAATCAAAGTAAGAGGTATTAAATGAGACTTCTGCCCTCTCTGCTGCTCTGCTGTATCACAATCCAAACGTGTAAAGTATCTCCCCTGGGGTCCAATTCTCTTCCATACAGAGGCATGGGAAATTTGGTGACTGTATGAGTTTTATTGTTGAACTCCCTCTGAGCAATTAACCCAGGTTTTCAAGGGAGGAGGTATTCTTCCACAGGCAGCAGCATATAGCTATATTGCCTTCTAAAGCTATCTACATGTGTGCTAGAGAATTAACAAAGAATGTGTTATAAACTTACTAGATCTTGGTCAGATTGCTGATTGCAGCCATTAAAGAGAGGTAGGGAAGCTACAAAGTGGACTAGATGTAGTAACTTGTTCCCAAAGAAAAAGAGTAGGAAAAGGGAAAAATAGTAACTTGATGGTAAGACCCTGGCAAACTTCGTTCTGCTTAACCAAGTGGTGAACGTGACCATCCCCAGCGATGTCATATGGCTATCACATATCCTTGAGTACTTCACCTCTGCAGTAGTCTTTCCAAAAACCCAGAAACCCAGTTGAAATTATGAGGAAAACTCAACACAAACCCAGACTGGGAGATACTCTACAGGATAACTGGCCAATATTCTTCAAGAGAGTCAAGGTCAAGAAAAACAAGGAGCACCAGGAACTGCTACAGGAAAAGAATACTAATGAAGCATGACAACTAAATATAAGGTAGTACACTGGATTGTATCCTGAGAAGGAAAATGATATTAATGAAAAAAACTGAAGAAATCCAAAGAAAGTCCAGAGTCTAGGTCACAGTAATATAACAATGTTGGTGTCTTAGTTTTTTATTTTTATTTTCCATTTTAATTTTAATTCAGTATAGCTACCATACAGTGTTACAGGTGTACAACATAGTAATCCAACAATTCTATATGTGCCTCAGTGCTCATCACAAATGCACTCCCTAACCTCGTTCACCTATTTGACCCATTCCCCACCCACCTCCCCTCTGATAACCCTCAGTTTGTTTTCTATAGTTCAGAGTCTGTTTCTTGCTTTCTCTCTCTCTCTCTTTCTTACTTTGTTTTGTTTCTTAATTTCCACATATGAGTGAAATCATATGGTATTTGTCTTTCTCTGAGTGACAAATTTCACTTGGCATTATAATCTCTAGATCCATCCATGTTGTTGCAAATAGAAAGATCTCATTCTTTTTTATGGCTGAGTAATTTTCCATTATGTAGACTATTACACCCACCCAACCACACACACACACACACACACACACACACACTCCAGATCTTATTTATCTATTCATCTATCGATGGACCCTTGGCTGCTTCCATAATTTAGCTATTGTAAATAATGCTGCAATAAACATAAGGGTGCACGTGTCCTTTAAATTAGTGTTTAACTGTTAAAATTAAAATTGTGTTAAAAAAAATCTTAGTGTTTTTGTCTTCTTTGGGTACAGAACTACTGGATCATATGGTAATTCTATTTTTAGTTTTTTGAGAAATCTCCATAGAGTTTTCCACAGTGGCTGCACTAGCTTGCATTCCTACCAACACTGCACAAGGGTTCCTTTTCCTCCACATCATCACCAACATGTTGTTTCTTGTGCTTTTCTTTTAGCCATTACAACAGGTGTGAGGTCATAACTCATTGTGATTTGATTTGTATTTCCCTGATGATGAGTGATGTTGAGCATCTTTTCTTATGTCTGTTGGCCATCTGTATGTATTGAATAAATGCCTGTTCATGTCTTTTGCCAATTTTGATTGGACCATTTGTTTTTTGGGTATTGTGCTGTGTGATTATTTTATATATTTTGGATACTAACCCTCCTTGGACATGTCATTTGCAAATATCTTCTTCCATCCAGTAGGTTGTCTTTTAGTTTGTTGATTGTTTCTTTTGCTGTGAAGAAACTTTTTATTTTGATGTAATCCTAATAATTTATTTTTGCTTTTGTTTCCCATGCTTCTGGAGACATACCTAGAAAAAAATGTTGCTATGGCCCATGTCAGAGAAATTACTGCCTGTGTTTTCTTCTAGGATTTTTTATGGTTTCAGGTCTCACATTTAAGTCCTTAATCTATTTTGAGTTTATTTTTGTGTATGATGTGAGAAAGTGGTCCCATTTCATTCTTTTGCATGTTGCTGTCCAGTTATCCCAACACCATTTACTGAGGAGACTGTCTTTTCCCCATTGCATATTCTTTTTTTTTCAATACATGAAATTTATTGTCAAATTGGTTTCCATACAACACCCAGTGCTCATCCCAAAAGGTGCCCTCCTCAATAACCATCACCCACCCTCCCCTCCCTCCCACCCCCCTCCCCATTGCATATTCTTGCCTCGTTTGTCGAATATTAATTGGCCACATAATTGTAGCTTTATTTCTGGGATCTCTATTCTGTTCTATTGATGTAATTGTCTATTTTTGTTCTAGAACATACTGGCTTTTTAGTACATCTCAAAATCGGGAATTGTGATACCTCCAGTTTTGTCTTTCCTTCTCAAGATTGCTTTGGCTATTCGAAGTCTTTTGTGGTTCCATAAGAGTTTTAGGATTTTTTTTTTTGGTTCTGTGAAGAATGCTGGTGTTATTTTGATAGGGATTGCACTGAATGTGCATATTGCTTTGGGTAGTATAGACATTTTAACAATATTTGTTCTAATCCGTGAGCATGGGATGTCTTTCCATTTCTTTGTGTCATCTTCAATTTCTTTCATCAGTGTTTTATAATTTTCAGAGTACAGGTGTTTCATCTCTTTAGTTAGGTTTATTCCTAGGTATCTTATTTTTGGTGCAATTGTAACTGGAATGGTTTTTTTTTATTTCTCTTTCTGCTGCTTCATTATTAGTGTATAGAAATGCTACAGATTTCTGTACATTTATTTTGTATCCTGTGATTTTACTAAATTCATTTAGCAGTTGTAGCAATTTTTTGGTAAAGTCTTTTGGGTTTTCTATATATAGGATCATGTCATCTGCAACTAGTTAAAGTTTAACTTCTTGCTTACTAATTTGGATGTCTTTTGTTTCTTTTTGTTGTCTGATTGCTATAGCTAGAACTTCCAGTACTATGTTGAATAAAAGTGGTGAGAGTAGTACATCCTTGTCTTGTTCCTGACGTTAGGGGAAACATTCTTTGTTTTTCCGCATTAAAGATGATGTTAGCTGTGAGTTTTCCATATATGGCCTTTATTATGTTGAGGTATGTTCCCTTTAAACCTACTTTGTTGAGGGTTTTTATCATGAATTGATGTTGGTCTTTGCCATGTGGTTTTTCTGCGTCTATTGAAATTATCATATGGTTTTTATCCTTTCTCTTGATGTGATGTATAACATTGATTGATTTTCAACAATTGAACCACCCTTGCATCCTGGAAATAAATCCTGCTTGATTGTGATAAATGACTTTTTTAATGTATTGTTGGATTAAGTTAGTTGATATTTTATTGAGGATTTTTGTGTCTGTGTTCATCAGAGATATTGGCCTGTAGTTCTCTCTCTCTTCTCTCTCTCTCTCTCTCTCTCGCTCTCTCTCTCTCTCTCTCTCTCCCCCTCTCTCTCTCGGTGTTTTCATCTGGTTTTGATGTCATGGTAATTCTGGCCTTATTTAATGAACTTGGAAGTTTTCCTTCCTCTCTATTTTTTGGAGGTGTTCTGAAAAGAACAGGTATTAACTCTTCTTTAAATGTTTGGTAGAATTCACCTGTGAAATCCATCTTACCCTGGACTTTTGTTTGTTGATAGTTTTTTTTTAATGTTTTATTTATTTTTGAGAGAGATTGAAACAGAGAAAGAGTGAGGGAGTGGCAGAGAGAGAGAGGGAGACAAAGAATCTGAAGCAATCTCCAGGCTCTGAGCTGTCAGCACAGAGCCCAACAGTGGGCTTGAACCCACAAACCGTTAGCTCATAACTTGAGCTGAAATCGGATGCGTAACCAATTGAGCCACCCAGGTGTCCCTGTTAGAAGGTTTTGATTACTGATTCAATTTCATTACTGGTAATCAGTCTGTTCAAATTTTCTATTTCTTCTTGGTTCAGTTTTGGGAAGTTTTATGTTTCTAGGAACTTACCAATTTATTCTAGCGTTTTCAATATGTTGGCAAAGAAGTTTTCATGTTATTCTCCTATACTCCCTTGTATTTCTGTGGTGTCAGTTGTTTTTTTCTCCTCTTCCATTTCTGGTTTTGTTTATTTATGTGTTCTCTCTCTCTTTATCTCTCTCTCTTAATGAGTCTGGCTAAAAGTTTATCAATTTTGTTGTTCTTTTCAAAGAACCAGCTCCTGTTTCATTGGTCTGTTCTACTGGTTGTTTTTGGTTTTGTTTTTTAGTTTCTATTTCATTAATATTTGTTCTAATCATTATTATTTCCTTCCTTTTACTTGTTTTAAATTTTGTTTGTTCTTGTTTATCCAGTTCTTGTAGGTGTAAGGTTAGGTTGTTTACTTGAGACTTTTCTTGCTTTCTAAGGTATGCTTGTATTGCTATATACTTCCCTCTTAGAATAGCTTTTGCTGCATCTCAAAGATTTTGGACTATTTCATTTTCATTTGTCTCCATGTATTTTTTGATTTCCACTTCAATTTCTTGGCTGACCCATTCATTGTTTAATAGCTTGTTATTTAACCTCCATGTATTTGTGTTCTTTCCGGATTTCTTTCTTGTGGTTGCTTTCTAGTTTCATAGTTTTGTGGTCAGAAAAGATGTATCATATGATTCAAATCTTTTTGAATTTAATGAGACTTGTTTTGTGGCCTAACATGTGATCTATTCACGAGAATGTTCCATGTACACTTGTAAAGAATGTGTATTCTGCTGTTTTAGGATGGAATGTTCTGAATATATCTGTTACATTCATCTGGTACAATGTGTCATTCAAAACCACAGTTTCCTTGTTGATTTTCTGTTTGGATGATCCATCCATTAATGTAAGTGAGGTGTTAAAGTGTCCTATACTATCATTGCATACTATCAATTAGTTCCTTTATATTTGTTATAAGCTGTTTTATGTATTTGAGTACTCCCCTGTTGGATGCATAAGTATTTGCAGTCGTTATATTTTCTTGTTGGATTTTTCCCTTTATTATTATATAGTGCCCTTCTTTGCCCCTTGTTACAGTCTTTGTTTTAAAGTCTATTTTGTCATCAGATATTAGTATTGCTACCCTACCTTTCTCTTTATTGCCATTTGCATGGTCAATGCTGCTCCATCCCTTCACTTTCAATCTGCATGTGCCTTTAAGTCTGAAAGGAGTCTCTTGTAGGCAGCATATAAATGTGTCTTTTTTTTTTATTCATTCTGTCATCCTATGTCTTTTTATTGTAGTGTTTAGTCCATTTACATTTAAAGTATTCATAGGTTTGTACTTATTGCTATTACTTTTTTTACAGCTGATTTTGTAGCTTTCCTCTGTTCCTTTCTTTTCTTATTCCTTTCTCATGGTTTGCTGCCTTTCCTCAATGAAACACTTGGATTCCTTTCTCTTTGTTTTTTGCATATCTATTACTGGTTTTTGATTTGTAGGTTCCATTAGGTTTACATATAGCCTCTTAAACATATAGCAGTCTATATTAAGTTGATGGCTGCTTACGTCTAACACATTCTTTACTGATCTCCCCTCACCTTTTAGGTATATGGTGTTATACTTCATATCCTTTTATTTTGTGAATCCCTTGACTGATTTTTATTTATTTTTAAATTTTTTTTAGCTCTTATTTATTATTGAGAGACCGAGAGGGACAGAACATGAGCATGGGACAGGCAGAGAGGGAGACACGGAATCTGAAGCAAGCTCCAGGCTCTGAGTTGTCAGCACAGAGCCTGACGTGGGGCTCGAACCCACAAAACGTGAGATCATGACCTGAGCTGAAGTCGGACACTTACCCAACTGAGCCACCCAAACCTCATGTTGACTCATTTTTATAGCTTAATTCTACTTAATTATACTGCATTTATAGCTTAATTCTACTTAATTATACTGCATTTGTGCTTCTTACTTCGCTTGTTTCTGCTTATCATTTTTCTTTTCCACTCAAAGAGTCTCCTTTAACATTTCTTGTAGAGCTGGCTTAGTGGTCATGAATTATTTTAACTTTTGTTTGTCTTAGAAACTCTATTTCTCCTATTCTGAAAGACAGCCTTGCTGGATAGAGTATTTCTGGTTGCAGGTTATTTTCTTTCAGCATTTTGAATATATCATGCCACTCACTTCCAGACTGCAAGCTTTCTGCCAAAAAAATCAGCTGATAGCCTTTTGGGATTTTCCTTGTATATAACTGTTTTATTTTCTCTTGCTGCTTTTAAAATTCTCTCTTAATTAGTACTTTTTGCCATTTAAATTACTATGTCTTCTTGTGGCCTACTTGGGTTGCTTTTGTTGGGAGCTCTCTGTGCATCCTGGATCTAGATTTCTGTTTCCTTCCCCAGATTTGGGAATTTTCAGCTATTATTTCTTCAAATACATTTTCTGCCCCCCTTTCTCTCTCTTCTCCTTCCAGGATCCCTATAATGCAAATGTTATTGCACTTTATGGTGTTGGTTACTTTTCTATTTCTATTTTCATTTTTTTTCTTTCTCCATTCAGCTTGATTGTTTTCCATTACTCTGTCCTCCAGGTTGCTGATCAATTCTTCTGCTTTCTCTAGATACTGTTTATTATATCTAGTGTATTTTTAATTTCAGTTATTGACTTCTTCATCTATGATTGGTTTTTATGTTTTCTATTTCCTTAGAGCATATCAGTGAAATCCTTTATGCTTCGCAAGTCCAGTGAGTGTCTGTATGACTATTACTTTAAATTCTCTATCAGGCATATTATTTATCTTCATTTTGTTTAGCTCTCTTGCTGTGATTTTGTTCTGCTCTTTCATTTGGGACATATCCGTATGTCTCTTCGTTTTGTTTAACTCTCTGTGTCTGTTTTTCTGTTAGGAAAGTCAGCTATGTCTTCTGCTCTTGAAAGTAGTGGCCTTATGAAGATTTGGTCCTGTAGTACCCTACAATGTCTCCTGTTCACCAGAACCTGGCACTTTAGGAGTGTCTCCTGTGTGTGTTGTGTGTGTCCTACTGTTGTATCTGAGCTGCTTTTGTCTTCAGTACAGTCATCTTCAATGGTTCTTTTGCCAGTTGTGGGAAGAGTGTGGTCCCCATAGGGGTGAGTCTGAGGCCACCTTGGGCTTCAATTGAGTTAGACCAGGCATTTGACAGAGATGCAGCAGCACTGAATTGCAGGACATTTTCCCTGTGTTGTCCCCTGAGAAGCTTCACTCGAGGCCTGTAGTCAGACCTGATGTCTGCCCCTAGCCTACTGCAGGGCTGCATTGGGACTGGTATGCGTGGTTATCTTCCCCACTCCTGAGGACATGAGTCAACTCTGGAGTTGTGGTGGCCCGTTGGGGCTACTTGCACATAGCTAAAGTTGCAGACTGCTTTGGAGGGGCTCTGGTCAAGGATGTATTGGACAGGACAGGCCTGCAGGAGAATGCAGGGGTGGGGAGTCCAGTACCAGCAAGTTCTGGATAGGTCTACTATGGTAGCGGGCCTACAATTACCAGAGAAAACTCGTGCTCAGACTGGGATTGAGGCAGTGTGTCTGCAGAACAGGGGGGTGGGTCATGCTGTCAGCAAGTTAGGTGGAGAGCATTTCTGCTGTGCTGGTTCCTGTAATTACCTGTATATCTAAGCTGAGGACTGGGGAGGGAAATGGTGCCACCAGCTCTTTTGTTCTTGGAGAAGTCACCCAAAGATGACCCTCCAGCACATGCTCTGAGATTAGTAAATAAACCATCTTCATGTTTATTCCAGGCATTTTTTTCCACTGCAGCTTTTATGCTCTATCTCAGCAGGGCTGTTTGTTGTGCTCTCTCTTTAAGGGTGGGACTCTGCCTTCCTAGCTCTGCCTGATGATTTGTAAAGTTCCTGGTGTTAAGCCCCACTGGTTAGGCCGCTCTAGTTTTCAAAGCCAGATGTTATGGGGATTCATCTCTCCCATGTGAGTCCTCTGTGCCTGGGATGCCTGGCCGGGGGTGTGGTCCTCTGTCCTCCCTATGCCCTCAGCATCCCTCCTTTCCATGGACAGTCCCACATGTCCATTTGGCTCCTGAATGCATTTCCTCCTTTCCCACCTTCTTTAATGTGGCCTCTTCTCTACATTTAGCTATGGAAAGTCTGTTCTGCCAGTCTTCGGGTCATTTTCTGGGTTATTTACATTGACGTGGGTGTTATCTATTTGTGTTCACAGGAGGCAGTGAGCTTTGGATGCCCTACTCCACCATCTTCCCCAGGAGTCCTTGTCCCAATGTTGGTTTCTTAGTTTTGAAAAATATAGTAATGAGAGATGTTAACAGTGGAGAAACTGGGTGAAGGGTATATAGGAATTCTGTAATATTATAACAACTTTTCTATAAGTCAAAAGTTATTCTACAATATATATAAATAATTTAGAAAACAGGAGGAGCTGTGTCTTTAATTTTAGTTGATAAGTCAACTCTAATGCTCTTAGCACTGTTTGTTTGTTTTTAGTTAAGAGTAGACTTCAAAAAGACATGTGACAAAAGGAAGGTTATCTATTAGGAGTGAATCATTTCATTCTGAGTGAAGAATTAGAAAAACAACAACAAGGACAGTGCTAAGTTTTAGGATTCTTAGTAGTGTGGTCAGACCTAACATCTGTCAGCCAACGAGAAAAGATTAATTCTGGTGGTTTGAAAGGGATGTGTACCATACTGACTTCTAAACACAGACCTGACAAAGTATTCAGACTGTGGCCATCAGTATGGGAATTGTCTTCCCATTCCGAGTGCTTATGATTCATGCTGATGCTTCTGAATCATCTGGTGCCAGTTTAGCTTTGTGTCCACTTTGTATTTCATTCTAGGAGTAATGCACTGGACTCGAACTAGATTCTTATTTCATTTCATTGCATTGCATTGCACTTCATTGCATTGCATTGCATTGCATTTTTCACCTATTTAGCAGCAATTAGCTAATAAAATTGAAGGTGACAGAATGGAAATAAGTTGTTTAAGTTGACACAATAAATTTTGAGAAAGCACAGACCTAGCTAATCACCATATCTGCTGGTCTCATGGGGAATTCTCACGTATGAAGTTTGACATCATACTTGGGTGACTTGGTGTTCTATGTGCTTCCCTGAGAAAGACTGAACATTGTATTAAGGATGGTAAGAAAAAGAAATAACCAAAGCAACAAAATTCAAAGTCATGGGTGGGAAGCTTTTCTTTTTATAAATGTATAACCATGGAGAGAAGGGAAGGGAGAAGGAATGTGGAGAACAATTTGCTGAAGGAAGTCTAGAAAACTGAAATTTACTGAAGGGAACATTTACATACCAATGACTCAGATGAAAAGATTGAATAACCAGAAGAATTTGTAAAATGTAGGCAATTAAAACAATGTTTCTAAAGCTTACATGTCACAGATCATGATAGTCCAGAGTAAGAATATCACACACCACTAAAATTGAGGATGAACTTCCAGATAATTTAATATATCCTTTACATATGGCAATTTATGATTCCAGCAAATCTATAAAGCCCATTTTAGTTAGCAATTTCAACTTCTTTCTCCTCCGTGGCTGTTTCCCATTT
The DNA here is from genome assembly GCF_016509475.1 of Prionailurus bengalensis. NCBI lineage: Eukaryota > Metazoa > Chordata > Mammalia > Carnivora > Felidae > Prionailurus > Prionailurus bengalensis. The sequence continues at coordinate 72,283,213 of NC_057356.1, read as the reverse complement.
CTGACTATTAGCAGTTATGATGAATAATTTTAAATTTCACTTCACATTTACTCATGTTTGCCCTCTGCTTCATGCATCGTGGCTCAAAAACATAGCCCAGTTTGTTTTGTTCTTTTTTAAAGATACCTACCCATGCATACTGCTATTCTCTTTCCATCCCTTATATTCAGATAATTTCACCATTTTTACCTGCTTAAAAACCACAAAATAGGTCACTAGGCAAATTCAGTATAATTTTGTCTCCATAAAAATCTCCCCTAAAGATAGCTTTGGTCATCAACTCAATATCAATGAGTCTGGCAGGTTGTTCTCTGATGGAGGTTTCACCAGGGACCATGCTATGTAAACATCTGACTGACTTTCATGGTTCTGATTATGAAATTTAGGGATGTGTATTAAAAATGTCATGTTATCTTAATGTGTTATTAGGGAGCTTCATGTGCCATTTTCAGTCTGAAGATTCATTATCTGCTATGAAATATATTTATCATTCATGCTGAAACAACCACTTCTAAATTTTGAGCAGATCTGTGGGGTGTAGAATACTGGGATCTGTTGAATAAATCAATGACCACATTTCATGTCCTCCTTAGTTTTATACATTTTTATAAAACTCCCTTCTCAGACCTTGTCTTTCCAATCTTAAAACCATAACCCCACCCCCCTCTAATACTGCACACTGACATTTTCTTCCTCTTTTCCCTTAGCATATATTAGTCTTTATACAAAAACCCATTCTCCTCTCTTGATTATATTAGCTTCCCTTCTTAAACATATCTACCTTTATCCCCCTTTTTGAGCAAATTGAATTCGACCACAATTTAAAAAAAATTTTTTTTAATGTTTATTTATTTTTGAGACAGAGAGAGACAGAGCATGAATGGGGGAGGGTCAGAGAGAGAGGGAGACACAGAATCCGAAACAGGCTCCAGGCTCTGAGCAGTCAGCACAGAGCCCGATTCGGGGCTCGAACTCACGGACTGTGAGATCATGACCTGAGCTGAAGTCGGACGCTTAACTGACTGAGCCACCCAGGCACCCCTGGACCACAATTTTTAAAATATAAACATGCCACTATTTTTTATAATGATAAGGCGATGGAAACTCATCTACCAAATCCTTTCTATTAACCTCCACATATTATTGATCTCTTTAGATACTGGTATATTAGGGGTATATTTAAGACAAAGTCACCTTCAACATCCTCTTTTCCCATTTTTAGTTCTGCTTCTCAGTTTCCTCTCAAAAAATGTCACCCATATGGAAATGCCATGCTAAGATATGGCAAGATAATTTCTGTGAAAAAATTCATTTTCACCTCTACCAAATTAATCTGGATTGCGAATGAGCCATGCAGATAAAAGCTTGTTTAATTTGGATTTTACCATATGTTTTTCTAATATTTATTTTAAAACTGAGCAAGTCTGTTTCACCCAGACTGGAATAGTTTTATATATGGAAAGGTTCTTTGAACAATCTGAAGAGAATAAAAAAATATAAAACCTTTTATCCATCTGAATTTTGGTTTGTTTTTCCTAAACTAAAAACTCCCTTAAAACAAGGTTCATATTTAATTTGTACATTTATCCATTCACTCATCTATTTGTGTGATCATTTATTCATTCAAAATATTTTTGCTGAGCATCTTCTATGTAATAGGCACCATTCTAAGGTAATGGAAATGAAGTAAAAAAGATAACCCCTTGGCCTCTTGGATCTCACATTCTTCATTTGTACCTTCCTTGGTGACTGATTCAATATGTTAAATAAAGTTGAGGTTCTAGTGATCACAGGGTGGGAACAAAGGCATTATTTGATATGTTTTTGGCCTAGAGAAAAGAAAAAGTTACATCTAAAATGTAAAGGCAGCACAGAACAGTGGTTAAGTACAGATTCCAGAGCCAATTTGCTTTTGTTACTTTCCACATATGCACCCTTAAGTTACTTCACGTCTCAGGACCTCAGTTTTCTCACCTGTAAAATGTAGACAACAACAGCACCTAACCTCTAAGACTGTTTTAAGAGTCAGCTGAGTGCAAATTTATAAAGCGCATATAAGAATGCCCAACTCAGGATGCCTGGGTGGCTCAGTGGGTTAAGCGTCTGACTTAGGCTCAGGTCATGATCTCAGAGTCTGTGGGCCCGATCCCCATGTCGGGCTTTGTGCTGACAGCTCAGAGCCTGGAGGCTGCTTTGCATTCTGTGTCTCCCCCTCTCTTTGTGCCTACCCCATTCACACTCTGTCTCTTCCTCAAATATAAATAAACATAAAAAAAATTAAAAAAAAAAGAATGCCCAACTCAAAGGAAGCACTTCATAAACTTCTTCTAAATAAAGGAGATATCCAAGAGGAAAAAAAAAAGGAACAGCTAGGAATTAGATCACGGGATAGTGCTTACTGCTTCCAATTTCACCATTACACCACACTGGGCAAACACTTTAATCTTGCTTTGCTTCTGCTTCCTCATTTTAAAGACAAATATAATAACATAAACTGCCACTGCCTCTTTCACTTGGGTAGAGTGAATCCAAATGACTTCTTGATCTCAGAAGAAAGTAGTGTAATTAGAAATAACATACTCTGCTGCTTTTTGCCCCATTAGTTGCTAGCCCCAGGGAAGTGGTTTATGCTGGGAAAAATCCATGGTTTATTTTGATAAGGAATTGTATCATCATTGTTTTTTGAGTGATCCCTATGTACCAGGTATTGGGCAAATCAGTTTATACACATTCAGCGACGTCTACTGCAATTTTGCATCATGCTAGGCTTTGGGCAGTTCCGGAATGCACCTAAGGTCACTGATAAAGTGGCATACAATGTCTAAACCTCAGCCTTTGGCTTCAAAAAAACCATATAGTTTACATAAGAACAGACGATATTACAAACTTCTGCTGACACCATCTGTAGCTGCCTTCCTGATATGCAAAAATTAATATTAAGTGCCGAGTGTTGTCATGACAAAATATATCAGATAGAAAAAATATTAAAAGTCATATTTCTCAGGTTAAAATTATTGATGCATTTGCAGTATTTAGTAGCTTGTCAGAGTTGCAACCTTATTTTGCTGTAAACCCACAGGCATATCGTTAGTGTCATCTTTGAAATACTCACTAATTCAATGACAGAATTGTAAATTCTTTTCAGTCTAGAAGGTATAGAGCCACCTGTTATTTTGAAAACCTAAACAACGTGTATTTAGTACATGATAAAATTAAGAAAGCTACCACTGTATGAATCACAGATGCTAATTTGCTGGCATAAATGTAGAATGATATATTGTTCAATCCTGGCAATTATGTCAGAAATCAGTCTAGAGTAATTCATTAACACCTTTTCTTCAGGAAAAAAGGAAGAAGCTGACATCTGTAACTAATATTATGATGTATGTTATTTTACATTATGTTTTTGATTTTATGAACAGTAGGCAACCATAAGATAATTGAATAGCTAATTATTAAAATACTCCATTTTTTTATTCAGTCGCTGTTCAAGAATGTACATTCATTTTGCAAATTATAGGTCTTATTTTACTGATGAGGAGGAAGGAAATTGACAACTTTAGAGAAGCGCATTAACTCCTTCAGGGCCTGATGCAGCCTGTAAGGACATGTCTGATTCTGTACAATAGCTAGGGTCCTGGAATTTGGTTTAAAAAGCAAACCAGTATAAATTAACCCCAAATTTAAGTGTACTAATAACACTATTATTTAAAATTGAATCACACTCTGCTTAAGATGTTTTGAAATATATACTTATGAATTTACTTAGAGATATATTATTTATTTAAATATACTATTAGATAATTTTTCCTTTAGGGTTCCTCTACTAAACAACTGTGATGGATATGTCCTAAGGTGACCCAAATGATCTAAGGTGACTGTACTTCCACTGAGTACAGTTAGATTTGTTGTCAATAGGATATGGCAAAACTGGTAAGACAGGTATGCTCTTATATTGTATGGCAAAGGTGATAGAGTACTCACTCTCGTGTTTGGTAATATCTTATAAACCTCTGTGTTAGTAGACTAAAAAAAGAGCTTCTTCTGCTGGCATTGAGGAAATGAGCTGCCATGTTATGAACTGTCTATGAAATGGGCCACATGACAGGGAACTGTGAATAGCCTCTATGATCTAAGGGTAGCCATTGGGAATGGCCAGAAAGAAAGTGGGGATATTTATCCTGTAGCCGCAGACAGATAAATTGTGCCAACAACCTAGGAGCTTGGAGGTGGGTCATACCCCAGTCAAGTTCTGATGAAACCTGACCCTTGACTAATATCTGGATTATACCCTGGTGAGATCCTGACCCAGAGAATTTAACAAAGTTGTGCTTGGGCTCCTGACCCACAGAAACTGAGAGATAATAAATGTATATCATGTTAAATTGCTAAGGTTATGATAATTTGTTACAGCAATGCAAAACTAATATAGCAACCTATTATGTAGGTCAATATAAGAAACTTCTCAAAGGTCAGTTATGCCTATCCTCTTTCTAGGACAGTAGAAATTATCAAGCCCACTAGAGAAAATTTCAATTGTCCTTAGAATGGCCCTTAGGAGCCTGAATATTCAATATATATCAAGGATATTATCAATTCAATTTCTCCTAAGAGTACATTCTGAGCAATAGGAAGTTTTCATTCATATGCACAAATGGTTTAATATTATCAGAGACATGGTAAATCTATGGTAATTCTCCAAATACTGGTTAAATGATGATAAATAGATCTTTTCATTTCTTAAAACAACTTTTATTGAGGTATGACTTCTGTTTAATGGACTGTACCCATCTGAAGTACAGAATTTGATGAGTTCTGACAGGGGTATAAACCTATAGAATTCAACCTGAATCAAGAAACAGATTCTACTAGTCAACCCCAAAAGTTTCCTCCTGTCCCTTGTAGCTATCCCTTCTGCCACCTCCAGTTCCTGGAAACCTGTGATCTGCTTTCTGTCACCACAGATTCAGTTAGCATTTTTTAGAATTTCATATATGTGGACTCATACAGATGTATTCTGTGTGTGTGTCTGGCCTCTTTCACTCGGTACAGTGTGGATCTTCTAAATTTTTTCATCATGTTGTGAAACTGGAGAAGCAGTGCGCTTAAAACTCAGCATCTTAGCAATCTGTGTGCTGTTCCTTCTGCACTCACTCAAACACACCCATGCATATAGTGTAGGGGGTTTACTCTTTATGGAATATGGTATTCACCATTATCTGGTCTTTATATATATTTTACAACCATAGATATGTTTCAATTTATGTCTCATTAAAAATGAACAAATCACTGATCATGTTTGCAGGGGATAAAATCAATTGAAAAAAAGGTCATAATGAGTGCTTACATTTATGCAGTGAATGGCTCTCAGTAATTAACTGACATCATATACTAGAAAAATCAATAAGAAAAATGCCCATGCACAGCCTTCTCTATTTCATCAACAGAGGTTGCTTGCTCTGCCTCTGTCTTAGCATCATGCCAGGGTAAGCTGCAGAGCTTGGGTGACACCTGTCATAATCAATTAGTCAAGTAGAAAAATGGTGTAAAACGTGGCTTGTAGATGGAGAGCAATTCAATCACCCTCAAATGTTCCCTCAGGAAATGAAAGTCTGTTATTCCATTCAGCCACCTTTGATTTGCTGAACACTATTTTCTACCCCCCCCCCTTCATGCAAACTAAAATACCTAAATAAATACAAGAGACTTGGGATCTTTTGGAGAGAAGAGAAAAACACAAAACCTGGCCCAGCTGAAAGCAGCTCTCAGCTCCAGGTGGCAGTACCCCCAACTGTAACTACATTACAAGAGGAAGAATGGATTAAAACTCACCAGCAGCACTTGCAAAGAAATGATTCCTACAATGCTAGAGAATTTCATCCAGGCATAGAGAATGAGGGGTGTAAAGAGCAAAATGTCATATTTCATTGTCATTTCTTTATAAAATAAGATTTTTTAGCTCACATTCTTGTCTTAGGATCCTTAATCCACAAACCTTAATGAAAATATATTTGAATGATGAATCCTGACTTAGTAAGTTCTTATTTCATCTTTCTCCCACCCTCATCTCATGCGTGTAAGGTTGCCAAGTTACATCATCTTCAGTAGGAACCTTTTTTTTCTTACCTGGCCCCTCCCCCAATCCCCCCACTACCACCAAAGTTCAGCTCTAGGAACTCAGAGAGTACCACAGTTTTTGCTTCAGTCACCCCAATACACTGCGAAGCAGAGGTTCAGAGAATGCCTGCTGAGCAGATTTGGAGAATACATTAGGCAAATATTTCATCAAAAAGCAAAAACAAATGAATGAGAATTTCTAGCAATTATGGGTTCCTGGTGGTTTTTTTCTTGCCAGATACAATGCCTAACCACAGAAGTGCTAACAACCTAGTACTAATACCACAGAGGCACTCAAAAGGGTGATAGCAGTTACAACACTGGCATGAAGAAGTAAAACTACACTTCCATGGAATGGGGAAATAGAATTTCCAGTTTTCACTCTGACGTTTGCAAACCTCACCTGCATTTGCTGATGGAGAATATGACTCTTCTGCAAATCCCTCATTTGGCAACAAGAGTCAGAAACTGGGTTAAATATGTCTTTCCTTTGAAATCTCTAGATGCAAGCAAATGTGCAAAGTAAATCACTGTAAGGAAATAACACTGTGACGAAATATTAAATAATTTCTTTTAACTATAGTCTTTCCACCCTAGAGTCAAATTCTGAACTGAGATAAGCCATTCATTAGGCCCTTAGGTTTTGACCTACCAACAGGCTAAGTGAAATCCACATTTGTGAATGAAAAATGTGTCACTCAGCATTGCTCTGTGGATCTCTGTATATTCAATGATCTGCAAAGAAATCTTGTATATATTTAAGAAAAGTGTGAACCTCTAGTAATGTGATATTTTTGAAAAGCATGTATATTATTTATATATGCTTATACATTTAGACTGAGAGTGTAATTCATAAGCATACAGGGTCCAAAACCTTCTTCATACACAACATATAAATGCTACTTCATTATCATTCAGCTAAATCAAGCATAGATTATATAAAACTATAATTAAAGTAGAAAAGCTACTGTCAAATGACTATAATTAAATGTATGTCCTGCTTTATTAGGATTGACTAGCCATAAAGATATTTAACACACCTTTGCTTTGTCAACACATATGCTGATGTTCTAACAAACTTGAAGTACAGCAAAATGTAGATACATCTTTAAAATGCAGATGCTCTAAAAAGAGAGGCAGCCTCAACTTGTCCCAACGGGCTGGTAATAAATACTTGTGTATAGCTCACACATCCCACCCTGCCCAGCCCCATTAACCTAGTAGGAACTCCATAAAAAAGGTCTCTTGCTCTCTGAAAATAGTCTTGGCTTCTCCTCTTATTTATTTATTTATTTATTTATTTATTTATTTATTTTTGAGAGGGTCAAGCGGGAGACGTGCAGAGCAAGAGAATCCCAAACAGCCTCCCCAGAGCCTGACATGGGGCTTGAACTCACAAAATGCAAGATCATAACCTGAGCCAAAATCAAGAATTGGCCACTTTAACCAACTGAGCCACCCAAGAGCCCCTCATGGTTTCTCCTTTTAACCACTCTTGTCATCCCAACTCACATTGATTTGTGACTCCAACATCTGAACTCTGAATTTTATTCTTTGTATGCCCTCCCTCTCCCCATTCTTCATAACTGGCAATATTGCTACATACCTGGTTCTGACCCTTAGCTTTATCTAAACTTCTCTTGAATAAGTGGTTTCCTATTTGAAGATTTTTAAAGACTCAAAGACAAGTCTTTTAGGGCAATGGCTCTCAAACCAATGTACCCTTCTGTTCAGTATTTTCAGTGACAAGGAAGATGGTTAAGTAGTTAATGCACCAGGCATCGCTTTCTGTCTCATCTCTTCTACAATCTCTATAAAATCTGTGTGGCCTGTGAAAGGAGGGGAAGAGAATCTCAGAGAAGGAATACTATCTCAAGAGAAGATTTAAGACATGCATGCATACTTCGAGGGAAGTATCATGTTCCAGAAGGGGTACAGATTCTTCTACGCACAGTACTCAGCCCAACCCTGTGGACTCATTGCTGAATCTTTAGAAAGGGTTTTCAGCAAAAGAAAAGAAAAAAAAAAGAAAAGAATTAAAATAGTCTTTGGATTCTCCACTAAACTCTCACGGATATTGTTAATTTACAGCATTTGCATTAAATTCCATCATGCTAGGTGGATGGTTTACATCTGACATTGCTTTCGGGCACCATCTGGCTCTTCCTAGGAGCTTCCTGGGCATCAGCAAGACCAGTAAGAGCAACTGCACTTTGGCACTGGCTCTGTCATATTTTGGTGACATTATAGTGGCAGCCAGGGCAGAAAGCAGGAAAATGGTAAATGTCGTGTGGTAGCTGAAAGGACTATAGATGCCCACACATGTGTGGAAACTTAGAGGAAGAAAGGCAGCACTTCCTTAATAGTCCAGGTGAGTACTGGCCTTTGGCAAAACAAGCTCTAACTGGATTGTTACTCACAGTTTGATTACTCTGCTTCACATAGTTCTGGGTAAACACCTGATTATGGTACAGGCACTCATGGCTTCTGAACATCTCTACAAGGTTTCTCTCAGACCTATTAAGGAAATGAAGCCTCACATAAAATATTTGACTTTGACATGGCCTTCGGAATTACACAGTTTTGGGTTCTTACCCACAAATCCGTGGAGTGATTACTGACCCAAATTTTGAAGAACCCCAGAGTGACAAGCTTGTCTCAGAAGAAAGTTCGTAATACACAGATGCACCACACCTGCACTGCACTTCATATCCTGACACCTCTCTCTTCTGCTGTTCACATCCCTGCCACGGGTCTGCTTAGGCAGCGAGACACTGCTGCCATCAATAACAAACTAAATTACATTTGACAGCCTAAATGAACAAGATACATATTAGGATAAAGTATTTTTGACTTCTATAACAATGTTACCAGAGCCATCTACCTGAAAAGGAAGGATGATAGGAAGACCAGGTAAAGATTAGACTGGAAAAAGAATGGCTAAAATGTTGGATACCATCCCTACCCACATTTCACTGGATGGATTCTGAAAGTCTGATAGCTTCAGCAGTGGAGCTAGAGGGAGCTTGCACCAGTTCGGGACAGCTAACTGTGCTTAACTGTTCCCAAGTCGGGATTCAGTAACCTCCAGTTGGAAACTTGAAATTGGCATGGTGGGAATATTCACACCACACAAATCAGTCAGTGCTACAAATCATGGATGTCTTCCTTATCCTCAGATCACTAGTGGATCCCCCTCCATTCTGAATTCTCCCGGGGAGATTTGCTAATAAAAAATATACCAAGCGGTGCCTGGGTGGCTCAGTTGGTTAAGCATCCAGCTCTTGGTTTCACATCAGGTCATGATCTGAGTTTTGTGAGTTGGAGCCCCATGTTAGGCTCTTTGCTGACAGTGCATGGTTTGCTTGGGATTCTTTCTCTCTCTCTCTCTCCCTCTCTCTCTCTCTCTCTCTCTCTCTCTGTCCCTCCCTCACTTGCACTGTCTATGTCTCTCTCAAATAAATAAATAAATAAATAAACTTAAAAAAATGAATATAACATTGCATCTCTCTGCCAAAGTCTTCAGATTTGGCAGCTTGTGACCACACTGCCAAAGATGATCACACAAGTATATAAATAGAACAAAAAGACATATTTTCACTATGAAAGTATCTAAACAACTTACTACCTACTAGACAATGATAAATTACATGAATTTTTATTTCAGCCAAAATATAAGGTAGCTACAAAATAAAGAAAAAAAAAAGAACTCGGAGACACTGATAAACCATGTTTTCTAAGTTCTTTTATAAACTACAGAATTTAGAACACCCATTTTGATTCACGCTGATTTGTTTTTAAGACCAATGGCAAATTCTGCCTCTCTTGCGCAGACTCCATTCTCTGGCCCTTCTGAACTAGGGTAGTGTTTACTGTCTGTATCACTTAATTGACACTCCTTGTCTGTTCCTTTATGACTTCTCTTTATCTGAATATGCCTCTATAACAGACTACTTTTTTTTGAAATCATGGGTGTGCTCATATTTCTTGATAGCCTACACAGTGACTAGCATGTCGTAAGTTCTTGATTATATATGTTGATTAGTGCAGTAGGGATATCTTCCCTCTGAAAATACACATCAATAGTCACACATGCAGCCAGATCATCAAAATGTCATTTTAGCACATCCTTCTTTGGTTGTCTCCTGCAATGTCAATAATTTGTCAGCCCTTACCCTCCCTGTTGTTTCCAACATGCTTAATTTATAACGGCTTTATCTTGTGTCAGCGAGCAACAACTTCAGCATCCTTCTGAATTCATTCTAAAAATGGAGACATTTTGCCCAGCAATCCTTAAACCTTTGAGCATTCTTCTCCAACATATTTATTAGTTATTTTTTTCTTCAATAAATTCTATAATTATGGGTTTTCAAAACCCTTCTTGAGACAATAAAGAAAAACTGTGAATGTGTGTACTTTTATTTTTTTTCAAAGATAGGACAAGAAAATTATGCTGATGTTGCAGTTCATTTACATTTTAAAAGGTGAATATATCTTTTGTTTGAACTTTTACCCTCAAAACCCTTATGGTGATGAAGAGAGACTGGGTGCCACCCCTATTCTGGGGTTCTGAAGTTCTTTTGTTTCATTTTCTAAAGCAGTCTGTTTAGCATTCTTGAAAATAAACTGAGTGGCCCCATTAGATTTAGCTCTTTAGAAACACTAAATTTGCTCTTCATCAGCAAATACTACAGCTTTCCTCTAATTCAATCTCCCTCACGCTTTTAGGAAAATGTAATCTGAACATCTTGCATGGATCCATGTACAACTAAAAATTAAAAACACATGGAAATCAAGGAACAAACACAAATGACAATATTCAGGAAAGCAGGACTCCTCTATAACCAAAGATAAAGAGAAGTTGAGTGGAGGATGGTGCAGGACTTACCAGAGCAGAGGAACAGTAAACCTAAGTGCATGTGATGGTAAGCAGATGATTCACCCCACAGCTCCCATGATAGCCTAGTATTATAGAAGATCATGGTGATATAGGGCTGAAAACAGAAGAGTTGTTTAAAGTTCTGTGTTAAGAAGACCCAACCCTCTCTATTCTCCCTCCCACATAGTATAGTCAAGTTACTGGTTCTCCTCTACCTGACCAGGAGAAAAGACGTACAGCCTATGGAAACACTTAATGAAAAAACCTCTAGACTTGGGGATACCAAATAGATACAAGTAGAAGAGCAAAGCATGAAATGGGAAACAGAAAGGTTAAATAACATCTGCATACTGAACAGAAGTCTCACACCTCTTCATCCACTTGACTCTAGAATGTGGGAGCCAAATTTATAAACCCAGAGTAGAAGATCAGAGGATCTGGATAATGCGAACCACTACAAAGTAAAGACTACAAGAAGCTACTATTTAAGAAACCACTCCCGGAAGACAGACGGCCACCTGATTGTCCTAAAGTGAGGTCTATCATTTGATTATCCTTCCTACAAATATAATGTTTTCAATAAATTTTTAGTGTTTCATTTTTCAATGTGAATTGGCAGCCTGGGATTTGTAGAATCTGAGGAACCCTTCTGGCATGAAAGAGACAGACAAAAAGTAAAGGGGAACCTGGGAAAAATATAGATAACACAAGAAACAGAAGAAACATGGAAGAAATCAAGAATAATGGTGAAAATTAAACATCAAATGTTGAAGAATATGGATAGAACCCTCACACACTTCTGGAGGTATTATAAGATGGTATATGATTTTAACAATTTTAGACAACTACTTTGGAGTTTTTTTTTTAATTTTTTTTAACGTTTATTTATTTTTGAGACAGAGAGACAGAGCATGAACAGGGGAGGAGCAGAGAGAGAGGGAGACACAGAATCCGAAACAGGCTCCAGGCTCTGAGCTGTCAGCGCAGAGCCCGACGCGGGGCTTGAACTCACGGACCGTGAGATCTGTGACCTGAGCCGAAGTCGGACGCTCAACCGACCGAGCCACCCAGGCGCCCCTGGAGTTTTTTTATAAAGTTAAATATGCATTTTCCATATGACCCAGCAACTCTATTCCACAGTATTTTCCAAGAGAAATGAAAATTTATGTATTAACGGAGACCTATTAGTGAATGTTTGTAAGCAGCTTTATTGATAATAGTTACAACCTGGAAATGGTCCATATATCCATCAACAAGCCAATAGAAAAAAATGTGACGTATGTATACATTGAAATACTACTTAGCAATAAAATAAGAGTGAATTACTGATATACATAACAACATGGATAAACTTCAAAAACTTAAGGTAAGGGGAAAAAGTCAGATCAAAAGAAGCAAGGCTATTTGATTCCATTTATATGAAATACAAACACAGGCAAAAAAACTCCTATTATATGGTATCAGAAACCAGATAATGGTGCCTGTGTGTATGAAGGGGAAGGGATAGAAAACTGACTGGGTGAGACCTTGAAAGAAAATCCTGGAGGGATAAAATCTTCCATAACCTATTTTGAGTCATGGTTACATAGGTGTATAAAAATGCACTGTATTACAGGTTAATTATGCACTAATTTTTTTAAAAAAGCAAAGTAATGGACAAGAGAAAGGGTGAGGTGTAGGATAATTAAATATTTATCTGTCATAATAGGAAATCAGTATTATCTAGGAATATAGAGGCAAATATTAGAAGAAACAACTAAAACTTTGAATTTTTTTTTCAAAGTTTATTTATTTTGGGGACAGAGAGAGACAGAGCATGCACGGGGGAGGGACAGAGAGAGAGGGAGACACAGAATCTGAAACTGGCTCCAGGCTCTGAGCCATCAGCCCAGAGCCTGACGTGGGGCTCGAACTCACGGACCGCGAGATCGTGACCCGGCTGAAGTCGGACGCTTAACCCACTGCGCCACCCAGGCGCCCCAAACTTTGAAAAAGATTATTTTGGAGAGGCAAGTTGTCTAGGTTAAAAGAAGCATGGTTTTTCTATATTACCCTCTTCCATTTCTTTTTCCTTCCTTCTGACTTCAATAACCTTTCAAAAATGTTTTTTATATTTTCTTTTATAAAATACAACTCATTTTTAAAAATTAAGGCAACAGAAGACATGAACAGACATTTCTCCAAAGAAGACATACACATGGCCAAGAGACACATGAAAAAATTCCCAACATCACTCATCATCAGGGAAATGCAAATCAAAACCACAATGAGATATCATCTCACACCTGTCAGAAAGGTTAAATCAACAACACAAGAAACAAGAGTGTTGGCAAAGATGTGGAGAAAAAGCAACCCCTGTGCACTGTTGCTGGGAATGCAAACTGGTGCAGCCACCATGGAAAACAGTATGGAGTTTCCTCAAAGATTTAAAAATAGAACCACTCTATGATCCAGTAATCATACTATTGGGTATTAACCCAAAGAATACAAAAACACTAATTCAAAAGGTTATATGCACCCTTGTGTTTACTGCAGCATTACTTACAACAGCCAAATTATAGAGGCAGCCCAAGTGTCCACTGACAGATAAACAGATAAAGAAGAGGTAGTATATATATACACACAGTGAAATACTATTTAATCATAAAAAGAATGAAATCTTGCCATTTACAATGACAGGGAAAGATCTAGAGAAAATAATGCTAAGCAAAATAAGTCAGAGAAAGACAAATACCTTATGATTTCACTTACATGTGGAATTTAGGAAACAATACAAATGAAAAAAAAAAAAGAGAGACAAACCAAGAAACAGGGAAACTTTTAACCATAGAGAACAAACTGATATTTACCAGAGGGGAGGTGCATGGGAGGACGGGTAAAATAGGTGATAGAAATTAAGGAGTACATTTGTAATTAACACTGAATAATGTATTGAGTTGTTGAATCCTATATTGTACACCTGAAACTAATATAACACTGTATGTTAACTATACTGGAATGAAAATTAAAAAACTTAATAAAATCAAAAAAAAGTGTTAATGAAACTAAGAGAGCAAAACAAACAAAGCCTAAAATGGAAAACTGGCATTCATTGAGAGCAGTAAGTGTTGAGAGCTTCATAAGAAATGGTATGTAAATGCTAACAGTTGATAACAATCTATCTTTAGAAGTCACTATTGTCATTAGCATAAGACAGATGCAAGGATGAAAAAAGGGAGCTGTAAAATGTCTCCATGTTACCATGAAATGTTAGAAGGAAAGACATGTTTCAGAGCCAAGTTGAGCTGCATCCGTACGTTCATTTTCTGTGTTATATCTCTCTTCCAGCTTGGCCATATTATTTTTAGCAAAAAACTATCAATAAAAAACTTAGGGGCAAATGAATATATTTATGTAAAATAAGCAAAGTTCATGGTATAGATCTGATGTTAAAAAAAAAAAAGTAAGCTACCTTCCTTACTAAGGTAAATTAGAAAAGAGGTTGAGTCCAGTACCAACAGGACATATAACTGATGTGACCTTAGGTTTATATTACTCATATGTTAACAAAATTGATCATTGCTGGGCTGCCTGAGTGGCTCGGTCAATTAAATGTCTGACTCTTGATTTCAGCTCAGGTCATGATCTTGCTCTTCGTGAGCTCGAGCCCCACCTGGGGCTCCATGCTGACAGAGCCTACCTGGGATTCTTTCTCTTTCCAAACAATTTTTGGAACTTTTCTTGAAAATTGTGTTTAGAGTTTGTATATAAATAAATTATGAGAGATTTTGGTGATTTTAAGATTTTAAGAGGAAAAACAACAAAAAATAATCAGGTGCTGTATATGTTGAATAATTTGGTGTTCCAGTTGAATGGCTCACTTTTTGCATTTATGGGGAAAATAAGGCCTAACTATAAAGCAATGGCAGAGTTTTACTATGGGCTTGTGCACTAACTCTGGAGCTACTTTTAAAGGCAGAGTTCCAGGGGTGCCTGAGTGGCTCAGTTGGTTAAGCATCTGACTTCAGCTCAGGTCATGATCTTACCTTCAGCGAGTTTGAGCCCTGCATCAGGCTCTGGGCTGATAGCTCAGAGCCTGGAGCCTGCTTCAAACTCTGTGTCTCTCTCTCTCTGCTCCTACTCCGTTTGCTCTCTGTATCTCAAAAATGAACAAATGTAAACAAAAAAATTTTTTTAAAAGGCAGAGTTCCAAAAACATTCAAAGTAATTTTCCAAAGTAACTACTTGGAAGGAAAATGTTCATGTAGACACTGAAGTTAATCAATGTTTTTGGTGGTAAAGTTCTCATTAGTTCAAAGTCACATTTTATTTCTGCCAAGCATCAGGAGATCCAGATGATGCAAATTAAAAATAAAAATCCTTACATGGTACTGGTGACAGTAGAGATCAGAGTTGTTCTCTAGCATTTGCTATATTCAGCACTATTGAATGTGGGCTTCCAAGGCCCCTGTAGACTGAGAAAACTGTGTGAAGATTTAGAACCTAGTTTAACAGAGAGTACCAAGGCAAACTGTAGGGCTTCCAAGTTTGGCCATTTCCAGGAAAGTAGGAGAAAAAGTTTGAGCAGGTTCAATCTGAATGATTAACAACTAGAAGCCAGTCTAGTCTTGTGAGGAGGATATCTTATCTAAGTAAATCCTTCCAAAAATCATTGCTAAGACTGATCTCTATCTAACACATATTGAGTCTGAAAGAGATGAGTTATCCCCTACCAGACTTTGGTTCCTGGGACACATCCAAGTAGTCACTTGTTTTCTTTTGTGTCCTCAATTCTTTAAAGGCAGGCATATTTGGCAAAAAGTAGTGCGTATATAATAAAATAATTCTGAAATAGACAGCATGATCCTCATTTTAAGCTCTCATTTGTGATTTCCAATTTTTGTTTTCCTGCCCAGTGATTTCTACATTTCAGAATTATGCCTGTCAACTCAAATGTCACAGCTATTTCCTTTCTTTCTTAGGCTTTCATTTGACCCAAGCATCTGGATGATGCCAGCATTACAAGAAAACAGTGACAACAAAGAACATGAACTTCAAAATGAACAATTCTCAGTGATTGGTATCAGTCTGTGCTCCTTTTTATTCTGCACATATTTTGTATTTATCTGGAACAAACAGTTGGGCAAATAACATCAATAGGGAAATCAATGAATAGCCCAGAATATGTGTGCTGCTCCAAAATATCTGTTTCCCCCCAGCTGTTTCTTATGTTTTAAGGCCTGAAAAGATAACCCTAACTGCTCTTAGCAGTGGCTCAACACAGTGCCTCAAGTAACTTTAACAATGAATAACCTAACTTCATAATAAAATAAAAGGAAAGTACTTTCAAGCTTATAAAAGTTGTGTCATCTATTAGGCTGTCTTACTCTTGTTACGCAATATATTAAAGAGAGTTGGGGACAATGTAGAAATGTTTTCTTGCTTTCTCAAAAATTCTAGGCACAAATAAGGTCGCAGAGGTAAAAAGAAAGAAGTGGTCTACAAAAAAGATACCTTCATGTTAAAACAAAAATAAATTCAAGAATTGTGAATTAAAAATCCCCATTTTGTACAGAATGCTTTTTGAACAGTGTAGTCATTTGGAATTTACCCATACAATTGTCTTTATCTCTAACCCACTCCTATACCTTTCCCATACCCCCCAGTCCCTTTATCTAGTTGACTAGTATTTCCGCCTCAGGTCTCGTTGAAACATTTCTTCCTGTTGAAAATGCATTGCTAGGTAAGGCCCCTTTCTTATAAGTTTACATATTATCATGCATTTCTTCTTAATACACACAATTACTCACTATTACTTATTCAATGTGTCTGATCCCCCTATGGCAAAATCTCTGCCAGCAGATGCATCCATTCCTTCCTGTATGCAATGTGATATCCTCTGAGAACTCCTGTGTCAACTTATATAATAATAGTATAAAAGGACCATCACGTCTGTATGTGCATTTGAGGGCTGTGGTCCAAGTTGCTCTGGGTTGGCCTGGTTACAGATGTGCTGCTTGGTGTGCCAAGAACCAGTTAAGAATAAAGGCAACTTTAGTACCATGAGAGCATATTCTACTAAACTAACTGCTTGGAATTATTTGGCATAGAAAATCACTGGTGGTCACTTATTTGGTAACCATTTTGGGTCAAACATCAAACCCAGCAAATGTTAGAAGGACCTATAAGAGTGAGTACTAATATACAAAAATTGCTAGGAGAAATAATATTGAGAACATGTAATTTAAGAGGATGAGAAGACGTCACAAGGGAGCCCAATGCAAGAACTTTTGAAGCAAAGAGAATGCAAGTTGTATTTGGCAGAGTAAGAGCCAAGATGATGCTTCATGGTGTCCTTAGGGCTTTGACAGAACGGTGACAGTTACCACAAACTGAGTTACCTGCCACAATATTAATGAGAGAAGACATGCTCCATAAAAAAAAGTGGAATTTTGCAAAAGGGATAATGAAATAAAGCTCTTAACACCATGGGGACTACTGTTTCAGTAAAATCCATCTATCTTTGGTAGATCAGCAAATTATTATGCACTAGATGTTTGATAAAATAATATTTCCCTAAATAATTTTAGGTGCTGCTTAAAATAAGGTGGCTTACCATTAATGTAAACTTCCAGGTTTAAAAAATTTTTCAAGATAAGAGTATAATTGATGAAAATTAGTTAAAACTTCCAGGATATTTCATGTGTTTGGATGGATTATTTAAAAAATGAAAATGATTATGATGAAAACACCGTATTATTCTGGAGCTACAAGCCACCCAGAATGAGCATTGACCTCCTCTTCCACAATCAATCTATATTTCTTTCTTTCTTTCTTTATTTCTTTCTTTCTTTCTTTCTTTCTTTCTTTCTTTCTTTCTTTCTTTCTGATAGAAAAAGAGAGTGAACATCAGAGAGGAGAGAGAGAGAGAGAGAGAGAGAGAGAGAGAGCCAAGCAGTCTCCATGGTCAGCATAGAGCCTGATGTAGGGTTCAATCCCATGACCCTAGGACCATGACCTGAGCCAAGATCAAGATGTTCAGCCAACTGAGCTATTCAGGCACCCTCTTCCCACTCTCTTTGGACTGTCTTATAGGGAGATGGATCCCCTGAACAAGTAACCTACAATCTTAAATAACACCACAAATGATATCATGAGAATGTATAGAGCTCAAAAAGTGTGGCAGAGATGGGGTGTAAGGGTTTTCATTACTTCCCCTTACCATAGAAAAAAATCTTGCAAATTTAACAAAAGATTTTGAGGAACTCTAAAAGACAGACATTGATGACTATGAATCTGACAGTATTTGAAACTGACTGGTATTTGAGTATGTACATATTATGTACATTTTTTCATTCTTTACTTGGAAATGATTTTCAGAGAATATTACATATCTACAAAATTATAGTTTTAACTTGTTAGTCTTGCTTTTAATCACTCCATTAATTTGGAATGATTAACTACAGCATTCTAAAGATGGAATATGCATTGGATAATAACGTTAAACCTAAAAAGTTAAAAAAAGGAGCAATGATTGGGTATCCTTAGCAGCACATTTTTATCCTTATCACCATCATCTTCAATAATACACTGTATTGATTAGTTATCCATCAACTCCTATCTTAATTACTCTGGGCAAATAATTACAATTCTCACCCCATCAGGCACTCTGATAGAGATGCCTTGCTTTCCTCACAGGGTTAATGTCCTCTGGTCTTTGTACGTCTTATTCTTGTTTTTTTTCCCATCATTCCAAATACTAGCCATTTAATGTTTAATTTAAGCCTCACAGCATAGCCAAGCCCTCACTGAACATAAAAGAATATGCAGAATTTAAAAGAAATCTACCGACTTTAGGAAAGAGAGCAGGGGATAAAGCAACTGGTTGAGAAGAGAAGAAAAAGAAACAAAAGTGTTTACACAAGAATGGAATAAAAACCAACAGCGTGGGTGAAAACTTTGGGACAACCTTTTCTGTAATATATTCTAAAATGCCACACACAGAAGGCAGTCCAGCTAAGGAAGCTTCAATTACCTGTGCATCTGTGGGAATTATAATTCAGCTGAGAGCCAATCATCTTATATGTTCTTGATGTGCCTCACTGGCGATTTCATCATCCAGAAAGTAAAGAAAGTTATGAGCAAAATGGCTACTTGGGACTTCATTCCAGCCAAGGAGAAAGATCAGGAAGATGGAATGGGTGTAAGAGGAATGCTTGGAGAAAAGGGCCATATCCTACTGGTGTATAATGATGGATGAGAGGAATGGATACATTTTCACAAGAAATGAAAATGATTTTAAAAAAGCAGGAAAGATGGAAGAATGTGATAAAAGAATTAAATGAAAAGAAACAAAGATCGTAGACATGACCACGACGTGTGTGTGTGTGTGTGTGTGTACAGCTTTGGAACATATTCTCTTTAAATCTGAGCTCACCGGAAATGCTATCTGCATCCAGCCCTATTAAGGTTCTTTTATATATACACGTGTGTGTGTATACACACACACACACACACACACACACAACTATGAATCTTTAAATTATCTCAAGAGGAAAAAAATAAGAAGGTATTAAAAGAACCTTAATAGGGCTGGATGCAGATAGCACTTCCAGTGAGCTCAGATTTAAAGAGAATATGTTCCAAGGCCATAGAGCAACATGCAGGGTCTCTGGATATGGCTACTAACCATCTCTCCATCTCCTTCAGACCCCCACATCCACCACCATCCTGCCTACTGCTCCCCACTCAATGTCTCTTAGTTTTTGAAGATTCTGCTTCTTCCCCCCTTAGGTCTTGGTCCATATTGGTCCCCAGTCCTGAATCACCAGCACCTCACCAATTATTCCCTCTACTTCACCCAAGTACATTTTGTGCCTCTTTGAGATCTCAGCAAGAGGGTAGCTCCCCAGAAAAGTCTGTGTCCAATACCCTTTACACAATTCTCCCAACATTCTCCAATTTATTTATATATTATGATATATTCTTCCAACACTTTCCACTATGTGTGTATGTGTGTGTGTGTAGTAATTACAACAGGTTCTAATATTATATGTAAAGAGTTTGTTGATTGATATCTGTCCCCCACACTAGAATATAAGGTCTACAAGTCCAGATACAAATTCTGTTTCGCTCATCAGAGTTCCTGTGTCTAATATAGGCCTTAGCCCATATTATGCATGCAATAATTGTGTTTTGTTGTTTTTGCTATATTCACAAGGAAATGACTAAATATCAAAGACAGGAGAAGGGGCATTTGACAAGAATGTGCACTCAAAAGGGAAATAAAACTGTTAGAATAATCACAGGAAGCTAATGGTCAGAAATAGCTGGTCTTTGCAAACATGGGGAATAATCAAGATAGGGCTTTTGTAGTAACCAGATTTTAAAAATTTCCATTCTCTTCTATCAGCTTCAAAAATAACCATGATGTTAATACCTGAGAAGTCCTGTGACATTCCCTCTTCAAGGTCAGATCATAGGACAATTTAATTAAACCCTGAATTGATTCTGGCAGCTAAAGGGTCCAGTCTAATGGCCTAATGTTAGAGCAAAGCTAATATGGTCAATCATGTTTACTACATGTTTTCTAAGATAAAGTTTTTTTCTAGACTATTGAATTTTACAGAAATAAGGGAGAACCGGCAGTGCAAATCTGTATCTTAATGAAATGCTGTGTTCCCCATTAAGACAACAGTTTTTCACAGATGAGAAGAAATGCAATTGTGAGAGAAATGGTATCTGTGGGCCTACTGTCTATACACCTGCCTTAATTCTTTCTCATTTTTTCAAGAGATGATAATGTATTTGCTTACATTGTTATCAGACACCACAAATCTGAAAGAAAAAAAGTTCTTTAGTAATAAAAGAGTGAAAAAGACTTGAATTTCTAATATCTACTACAGTAAATTCATTGCTTAGTGTCACAACTGTGATCAAATACAGACATTTTAGGCCACCAGGTCTTCAGTTACACAAATAACCTCTTGGATTTCATTTACATATAAGTCAGCTTGAAAATTGAAAAGTATGAAATCTTTCACTCAGCTGGTCAAAACCTGCATAGCAATTGGATAAAAACAATTAGAGAAGGGACAATTGAATAAGTCCATTTATTAATTCTAAAACATAATGTTGCCGTGGGGAATTTAGAAGGGGATTTTTGAACTTTTCTCTTTCTCAAAATGGTTTTTGCATAGAGCCTCAAAGTGTTCAGCACCAAGTGGATCCTCAAAGCACCCAATAAATCATTTTATAAAAATCTAACAGCTTTTCATTAATAGAATCACCCAGAGTGAGATTTATGGGCCAACAAGCATTCAGCATAAAGTTTGTACCTCAAGGCAAGTTTCTTAGGTTCTCTGGCTTATAGATTTTCCATCAGTAAAATTTGTATGAATTAAAGATTTATTATTAATATTATAAAATATAATGTATATGAAACTACTAACCACAGTATTGAACATAATAGATGATCAGCTGGTATTATTTATATTGCATTATATTTGAAAAAAATTGCAAAAATGTAAAATTTTAAAAAGACA
Source organism: Prionailurus bengalensis (assembly GCF_016509475.1). Classification (NCBI taxonomy): domain Eukaryota; kingdom Metazoa; phylum Chordata; class Mammalia; order Carnivora; family Felidae; genus Prionailurus; species Prionailurus bengalensis. Next base: position 72,261,694 of record NC_057356.1, on the reverse strand, counting down.
GTTCTGACTTCTCTCCCAAAATTTAAAAATAGGTATGTACTATTTTAGCAGGTAAAACACTCATAAAAAATAGGGATGATGTTAGTATTAACTCAAAACAAAATGTAGTTTGTTGAAATAATATTTTGTATTAAAAGGGGCTTAAATGGCCTTTCACTTTGGAAAGATACATCCCTAAAAATTTGCTTTTGTTTCCAATCTCTCATTTTTCATGTCTAACCAACTCTGGCTCTTCATTGGTTCTCTTCTAATTTTCTAACTTTATCATATATGAAACAAATGAAATGTGTGTGGGAAGATGGCTTTATGGCATCTCACTATCCTTAACTTTCTCACCAGATTTCACAGCAATCTACATATTTAATGAAGTGTTAAATATGCAATTCATATTTTGTTTCCTAAATGATAGAATGTATTTCCTCCCTCAATACTTTCCTTTCCATGTGGTAAGGAACAATTCCAGTAATCATGATGGTCTTACTTCGATGTATTTATAAAATTTTAGTAATCCTTGCCCTGGCCTAACACTTGCCCCAAATAAACATCTATTAATTTAAATATAGTTTCCCTTTAAACATTTTAACTGTAAAACATATTTTCTATCAAGACCATTTTCCTCCCACCCGACCAAGAAGGAAAAAAGGGTGCTGATTAGAAACTGTGATTCCAGCTTTAACATGTACAGATGTAGACTTAAACAAGTCTATAATTATCAGGCAGCATTTTAAATAATTTAGCAGCAAGATACATCATTGCTTGTGGCTTTATTCTATAATAGCATTCCAATATCCATTATTCATAATCATTACTCTCCTTATTAGCAGAGCAATTTTTCCTCTGACTTCCTTGCAAATTCAGTTTTGCCAAGCATGAAGGTAAGCAGAACACAGAGTTAAACTGCATTATATAACCTTTTAATTAGTGTACATATAGCTTCTGATTATTAAGTAAGAGTTGATTCTTACCTGTGCTAAAGAATGAACCTATAATTTTTATTTAGCTAAAGATAGTCTTATCCACTTGCAAATTGCCTGATGCATTTCTTTAAAAAAAATCTATACGTTCCCCTTTTAAGATTATATTCTAAATTTGAAGTGCGGTTTAATTATATTCTAGGCTAAATGAGGGAAATTGATAGTATTCTGTAAAATAAAATTCTTATTTTCAAGTTTATTTATTTGTTTTGAGGGGGGAGGGCAAGCGAGGAAGAGGCAGAAAGAGAAAGGGAGAGAGAGAATCCCAAGCAGACTCCACGCTGTCAGCTCAAAGCCAGATGCCGGGCTCTGTGTCACAAACTGTGACATCATGACCTGAACCAAAATGAAAAGAGTCGGACTCTCAACCAACTGAACCACCCAGGCACCTCGAAAAACAAAATTCTTGATGTATGCACACACACATGACCATAAAACAAAACATGCAAAGATTTCAGATATGATACACAGTATTCACTTCAGAATTTGTAGAAACTACTAAAGTTATATTTTCTTGATTTTTTTAAAATTTATTTTTAGAGAAAGAGAGAGGGAGAGCACAGGTTGGGGAGAGGCAAAGACAGAGGGAAACAAAGAATCCCAAGCAGGCTCCACACTGTCAGCGCAGAGCCAGATGTAGGGCTTAGTCTCATGAATCGTGAGATCATGACCTGAGCCGAAATTGAGAGTTGGACGTTTAACTGACTGAGCCACCAGATGCCCCTACTTTACATAAAATTGACCTGTTGAAGGTTATGCTTAGAGATTTACAGAATTTGAAGAGTGCAGTTATTTGAAATATAGCTAGATACGTAGCATGATATGTACCTGGCTTAAATTTCTGATAAAACTCAATTCATCAAAAGTTTCAGGGTACTGAAGTTGCTTGGGATGCAATTTTCAATACAATTTTTCTAAACCCAAGTTGAATTACTAAAAGTTGTCATTTAACTTTAGATTTTTCAATTCCTGTATCATATGGGTGTAATTTGGACCTTTCTTTTCTGTTTCATCCTATCCAAGATATTTAGGATGTAGATGCTAGAGAGAACAGAGAAAACAATACAGAATATGTAAAAAGGTAAAAATGGTGTACATTAGGTTACACCAACTTTGATGATGATGCAACCCACCTATTCAACTGCTTAAGTAAGAGGTTACTGTACAGTTTACATTAACATGACGATGATGACAAGACAATGACAATGGAGCAGATCAAGAACAGTGATGATGGATCCATGAAACTCTCCACAGGGACATTGATGGACTCAGAACCCAAACACTGAAATGTATTTATCACGTACTTTTCCAAAGCAATTCTGACTCAAATGATAACTGTTAGTATTTCAGGATGTTTCAATAACAATGTGGAAGGTAAAATCTGTGCTATCTGTGGTCTGCTACAGTTCTAATGTCTACAGGGGTAACTCTGATCTTCCTCCGCTCTTCCTGAGCAGACCATAGCTTGAGACTGAAGACAGAGGCCTTTGTCAGTCACATACTACCTGCTGATGAAGGAGCTGGTCCAGGACATATCCCAAGGGAAGCTAAGCACACAGAGATAAGGTTGTCAGAACAATATAGGGGCGAGGAGTTGAGTAAGCACCTGAAAAGTAGGCAAACATAATAAACCAAAAATAAGACCAAAGTGTTTGATATAATAGACTTCTCCTTGTAGCAGAGACAGAGGATCTGAACCAATGGGAAGAAGTTTCCAAAAGCAGATCATGACCCATTATACTTACATTAAATGGATATTTATTGATCTCTGACTTTGTGTGATGCTTTGTGATGGATAACTCAAGGGCTACTGCATAAATACACTGCAGTTCCTCCCTCAAGATGCTAATAATAATACATTGTGTTAAGTCTTTGGAAGTGCAGGATGAATGACACATTCTGCCTCATGGAATGTGGAGAAATAATCATGGAAGATTTAACATTGAAATAAGACCTGAAGGCTAAGAAGAATTTTACCTGATAGAAAAAGAGAGGAAAAAAACAACAAGTAAAAATACCATTCTGTCATGTAGGCACATGGGCACTGCACATATATAAGTTGATAAGAGGCAGTAAAATGCCTCAATACAGGCTGTGGTGTCATACAAACCTAAGTCCTAATTTGGACTCTGTCAATACCATTCATAGTTCTTCTTTTCTATAAACTGGGAAAATGACATTTATTTCAGAGTGTTTTGATGGGATTCATTGAGATAATATATGGACAGTGCTCATTGCATAGTCTGCCACATAGAAAGGATTTGAGGTACCACACCCATTAATATAAGCACCATAGCCTTTTAGTAAATTCAACAATTATAATGATCATTCACTCAGACTCAGTAATCCCACTTCTGGAAATCTTCCCAAAGGAATTAATCTAAACACTGAAAAATTTAACAATAGGCGCAAAGGCAATCATCTTAGTAAAAAAGCTGAAAGCAACTGAAGTGCCCAAAATTTGGTAAAAGCCAAGTATGGCATGGAATTGTCACTCAAATGAGGTTTCTTTAGTCAAGACATTTAAAATTAGTTATAAAATTATGCACTTTATAGAAAATACTTATGATACAGTGTTATATGACAAAAGTAGTATGCAAAATATACACATTAGAATTCCTTTAATTTAAAAATACACATAGGAAATTACTTGGAAGAAAATAGTGCCAAACATTAATGATATCTGTGTTACTAAGATAATATTATTAGAGGTCTTCTTTTCTTTTGCTTGATTCAAATATGCTTTATAATATGGTTACACTATATTTGTAACACATTCAAATTGGGACAGAGCAGGGACTGGACTCAGGTCCCCTCACCCCTAACCACAAAATCCACCATTCTTTGGCTAGGTCTATAGAAGGAAAAGCCAAACCACTTGCCTCCTGAGTATTATAGTATACATATTCGGAGGTAGGATATTCACCTCAAAAGGAGGCTCCACTGCCAGAACCAGACCAAACCAGTCTGCACCAAGATGGATCCCAGCACCAGTCTTTCATGAACTTTCTCCTTCATTTTAATACTACAACTCACACCCAGGGATGGAGATTTAACATACTAATTAGACATGCGACACAGGAAACAGTATAACCTTTATGTGAGCAAGCACCAAAAACTCCCCACCCTTGCATGTGTAGCCATCAGCCTTTTCCCACAGAAGTCTCTTTAAAACTTTCCCCAACCTCTCCTCAGGGAGCTGGCCTGGGGATTCTTCCCTTTGTGCAGTCTCCTTTGTGCTCCAGCATAAGTCCCAATAAAGCCTTGCATGGAACTGCTCTTTGGCCTCTTCTCAATTTCTATTCTTTACAGGGCCCAAGGGCCCCATTCAATATCAAAAACTAAGCATTTGGAATGTGCTCACTTGTGTCCTCTTCCAATCAAGAGAGGCGTTTATGGTGATATTGAATGACCCATGTCAGAGATGCTGTGAACCAGGGTTTGGTGAAAGATGGTCTACAGATGAAATCTTTCTGACGGCCTGTCTATGAAGCCTGTGAGTTAGGAAGGATTTTGAAAAACAGAGGACTAGCAGGGGAGGGGCAGAGATAGAGGGGGACAAGGATCTGAAGCAGGCTCTGTCCTGACAGCAGTGAGTCCAATGTAGAGCTCAAACCCACGAACTGCAAGAACATGACCTGAGACGAAGTTGGACGCTTAACAGATTGAACCACCCAGGCACCCCAAAAATAAGATTCTTAACTAGTGAACAGATTGTTACAAAAGAAAAGGAGGGGAGGAGGGAAGGGGTGAAATAGGTGAAGGCGATTAAGAGTACACCTATCTTGATGAGCACTGAGTAATGTATAGAATTGTTGAATCACTATATTGTACACCTGAAACTAATGTAACACTGAATGTTAACTACACTGGAATTAAACAAAACAAAACAAACTGGCTAAATTTGAATACACTTAATTCAATCTTTAGGTTCCTTCAAGCCTCAAAGTTCTCTTATTCTCTGATGGCTGTCTGCATATAAGAACTAGATGAAAAAACCATGGACTTTGAAACAGCAATACACATTGGAACTGAAGGGGCACCTGGTTGGCTTAGTCAGTTAAATATCCGACTCTTGCTTTTGGCTCAGGTCATGATCTGAAGGTTCCTGGGCTCAAGCCCTGAGCAGTATCAGTGCAGAACCCGGTTAGGATTCTGTCTCTCCCCCTTTCTCTCTGTCCCTCCCCTGCTCACTCCCTCTATCTCACTCTCTCTCTCCCACCTTCCCTCTCTCTCTCTCTCCCCCTCTCTCAAAATAAATAAATAACTTTAAAAAAGAAAACAACAAATTGGACACCCAAAAGAGCCCCAAATAGCCAGCAACAACAATATTGGCTATAAATAAGGTGGGGAGTGTGAGGAATGAGATGTTTCATTTTCAGAAATACCAATTAAAAGCTGTGCTCTCTAGTTAACAACAGGTTTACAAACTATTGGAAATATGTACCAAACACCCCCTGCCCCCAACAATGGAATCCCAAACCCTTAGACACTTTACTTCCTGGTTCTTGTTCCCCTCTGCATTTCATAGGCTTATTTTCACCAGCTTTGCAATGAACATGTGCCAAAGAACAAAGGGATTAAAAGTCTCTGCATCACCTCAGGGAATGTACATTTGTTCCAATGAGCCTACTTTTTGCTTTGCATGGGCATAGGCCACTCTGGATGAGGCTGTAACCTCTAGTACTCAGCCAATGAGGAATCAGGGGAAGGACTTGTACTTGAAAAGGTAAATTGTCTGCTGTAACTTCCCAGAGTGTGCCTGTCCATCATACCCTTGCTTGCAATAACATTGACTAAAGCCTGGCTTCACTGTGCTCAGGTCTCTGCATCCCTCCTTTGATAGGGTCAGTGGGCTTATTTCTCACAGGAAGACAAAAGAAAGGTAGGAGAACCAATAGCAAAGTAGACTTTAACCCTGAAGCTTCTTTCTGTCCCATCTTCCTCCACTTCTATTTTTTTTTTAAATGTTTTTTTTGACGTTTATTTATTTTTGAGACAGAGAGAGACAGAGCATGAATGGGGAGGGTCAGAGAGAGAGGGAGGCACAGAATCTGAAACAAGCTCCAGGCTCTGAGCCATCAGCACAGAGCCTGATGCGGGGCTCGAACTCACGAACCGCGAGATCATGACCTGAGCCGAAGTCAGCTGCTTAACCGACTGAGCCACCCAGGCGCCCCCCCCTCCACTTGTATTCTTAAATGGAGCTTACAGAGGGGTAGTTTTAATTTGACCCAAATGGAATTACTGTTTTTGTAGGTCAAAAACCATCCAACAAGGGCAATTTTATATAGCACAAGTAAACTTGTGGAACAAAATTGCTAGAGTGGACCTGATTTTGCCACCTCAAAATCTGTCTCTTTGGCATAAACGATGAGGGAACATAAGGTAGCTTAGGGCAAAGTGCAAGCTAGAACCTTACCCCCCACACCCACCAGGGTGGGATATGTGAAATATTCCTTGGACACTCCTGCTACCCCAAAACAGGAAAGGACAAGCAAACAAACAAACAAAACACATGGTTAAAGGGATGAGTCTCCACTAGTTTACAAGAAAAAGGCAATCCCATCAATGGCTAAGGTCCAGGAACTCCCTACTGTCTCAATGAAAATTTAGCATATGAAAATCTCTTTGGAAACTTCCCTTTTGACTTTACCTCCCCCAGCCCCATATTATATAACTAGCCACTCTTTACATCCCCAGTGCAGTTCTTCTTGCCCACGTGTCCTGTCCCTGTGCTTTAATAAAATCACCTTTTTGCACCAAAGATGTCTTCAAGAATTCTTTCTTTACCATCAGCTACAAACCCCACCATCACCCCCAAACCTCATCATTAAGATTATTTTGAGCAAAAGCCAGTCAAAATTCAGCTAATTTAGGAAACCCTCTTGTCAGTCCCCCTCTAGTGCCTAAATTTACATTAGAAAGGGGGTCTATACCAGGAAGAGAGCTAATACCAGAGAAACTTTTTACCTAAAAAATTTTCCTGCATAAGAGGGCAATCTTTGTTTTCCAAACATTTCCTTTTGGTGAATGACCTTCCTTTATTTTGTATCCCCAGGACCCTACCCCTTTCCTCAGCTTGGGATGTTATATAAGCCTCAATTACCTGGCTGTCTTTTGGTTCTCATGTTTTTATGGGGCTCCTGTACTTACGAAAGTTGTTTTTTTCCTTTTAATATGTTTTATATCAATTTAATTATTAGACCAGACAAAGAGCCTAGAGGAAGGGAAATTTCAGCTCCTACACCAAAAAGGCAGTTTCTGACTATCCAGCCAAAATAACTCCCAATTTAGAAATGAATTAAATTATCCCATATAAGTAAATTTTAATGAAAGGTAGGTGCCTTACATTCAGAACGTTTAAAATGTTTTGTATTCCTAAGCTTAGATCAGATACTTTCTTTTGACATTTGAAGGATTTATATATGCATTTGACTGGATTTTCATTGATTATAACTTTCCATCTCACAAATAGTTCAATGTGAATTTGGTTATTTAAAAGTTCACTTGATGGGTTGGTTGAAAAATTAAACTATTCCGGTCACAAGAGAAAATAAATTTATTTTATTTTTTTCAAAACTAACTTAATATAGGGGATCTGCCCTTTAGGTCCAGACATAGGAATGAGGGAAGTGGGTGAGATAAATGTGGACTGTTTTTTAAAGGTTAGCAACATATATTATAAATTAAGAAGAGGTGAGAAATCTTGAATTGCAACTGACAGAAAGATTACATTTTTTTAAAGTTTATTTATTTCAGGGGAAGGGGAAAGAGAGAGGAATGGAGAGAGGGAATCCCAAGCAGGCTCTGCAATATCAGTGCAGAGCCTGATGTGGGGCTCAAACCCACAAGCCACGAGATCATGACCTGAGCCAGATGATTAAAACTGAGCCACCCAGGTGCCCTATAGAAAGATCAATTTTTAGTAAGAACAAATTAGCAATATATGATATTGAATAAAATACAAAACACACTCCTTTGTTGCAAATCATTTTAGATAATTCTTGACCTGAAACTCATTATGTTAAAAATTAAATAATGAATATCTGAAACCATGTATAACATATCAAAAAAATGAATCTATCTTAGTTAAGACAGAATTAACTCTACAAAACAGAGACAAAACCACTGAACTAAACTCAAAATCATTCCATTTGTTGCAAAATTGGTTCTATCTGGGTTTTTTACTAAGTAACAAGTCTGCAGAATGTAAAGTTATGTGATATGTTCCTTCAGACCATGATGAGGACTCAGCTGAGTCATCAGCTGATCATTTCTGAGTTGCTTTTCCTGGTCCATCTTTCTACATTTCCTACAGACTCACAGTTTATATTCCTGAGTTTACCAATCTGGAAGAAACTGTCACTAAAGAATAAAAAGTAGTGAGAGAAAAATTTTCTTCAAAGAAAAATGTTAATCTTACCGATCAGATATCCCCTAATGATGTCTTAGCAAACACACAATAATTTGTTTCAATTTCAAGTTGATGTTACTTTTAATGTTAAAGAACTAAAGGTATACATTAAGTGAACAAGAATCCTAATATGGGTTTTACTGTCAAAGAAAATACCTATTGTCTTTATGACCAAAGGAGTTATGTAAACTCTTTTGTAAGTCAAAGACAAACGTTTTGTAAGTCATACCTTGTTATGAAAATACAACCATTGCACTGTTTATATTTTTCACAACTACTGGTGGCCAAACCTAATGGTAGAGAGAGATTCAACAGCCAGGTTTTGAAATAGAACTTAGAAAGATGGCTGCTGGTCATTTCATTAAGTTAGGCCACTAACACTTTCCATTCTCCCCCCATCCCTTAACTAAATACCTCTCTGCACGTGCGTGCGTGCGCACACACACACACACACACACACACACCAACTTTAATATGTTGGGTAAAAATGCAAAACTACTTCTTGGAAGACTTCATAGATACCTAGGCCTAGAAGGAAATCCATTAAATATTGTTGTGGAAATGCTGCCTTTTAATTTTATTTTATGCATATTTCTTGTTAATCCTCTTTTTTTTGATAGAAAGATTTCACCACATTTTGCATATCTCAGAAAACCGCCATTTCCTTACAACCACTAAACTAGTTTGCTCTACTGGGCCCTACAACACATTACGCATTCAATGATACCACCAGTAATCCATTAGTGCACTGTTATCCCCTCCTACTTGAAAAGTCTATTTTTTTCCAAATCACTGGTTAGATAATAAATATTAAGTATTTTTTTTAAGAAATAAAACTTGAAAATTCTAATGTTTGCTTGAAGTCAAGGAGAGTCTTAAGAGTTCATTTAAAATAGGAGCTTAGCTTGCCAGGCAGAGAGAATGCAACGGTTCATGCCTTGACATTGATGGCAGTGGGCCTTGCTTTCAAAGTTCAAAATAATAATTGCATTTGCACACATTTCTTTCATGAAGTGTATAAAGATTTCTTCATCTGTATTCCATTTGGCCCCAAATAAGTGAACTGGCTCATTTTTATAAATTTGTGAATCCAACCATAAATGTAATCAAGAAACAAGGGCCCACAGAAATCTATAGCCCTGGCCTGGTCTTTTCAAAGTGATTTGAAGTCCTGAGCTATTCTATGTGGGGGCTACTCAGCCCAGCATGGCTGATCTGCATGTAAATAACCCACCACATAGCTTGCCTGTGGTTCCCCTTTGCAGTCCTTTGGCTCAGTGTGTGCACTGCATAACTCATGACTTTTTGAAAACTAGCTTCCATTAAAAAAAAATAATAACATCAAAACCCATTTCTCAATGGTATACCAGATTTTAACATATGCTGAAACTAAAGTAGAAGAAAAACACCTTTTGAATTTGTTTCATACACAAAATTACTTTTTAATGTGATTTCTGTTAGCATATGCAAGTTTTGAATCTCTGGAGAGAGTGCAGTATGCAGTTGGCAGGCTGTCATTTTTATTTTGAATGCTAAATATCTTTTTTTTTAATATTTTATTTTTAAGTAATCTCTCCACCCAACGTGGGGCTCAAACCCCACGTTGAGATCAAGAGTTGCATGTGCCACCGAGACAACCAACCAGGCACTTTTTGAATGTTAAATATCTTACAAGGAAACCTCAACTATTTTGAGTTAATTTACATTCTTGACATTGTCTTTTAAAGGCATTAGAGAGGGGGATTATTTAAGAAATGGGTAAACTTTAGAAATAAAGCATTGCCAAGATTCAATACAAATACTACCAACTACATGACTGTTCCATAGGACATCATTTGCATACACATAACTATATTAATGTAAAAGTGATGATGACAAAGAACCATAGGATACCACTTTCTAGAGGGCTATTTACCTTTCTTTGATAATTAGGAGGTCCACAATTTTAATTTTGAAAAGAAGAAGAAAACACATTTGAAACTTAGAGAAAATAATGTTTCAGAAAATTCAGAAATGTAGAGCAACAGAGAAAATGTGAGCCTAATATAATAATGAAGGTACAATAAACACATCATTAAAAAAAAAAAAAAACACTGGAAAGATTTAGTTAAGATCACATAAGAAAGTGACAGAAATGAAGTTACATGGCTCATAATCTCATCAATTAAATATAAAAGAAAGGCAAAAGACCCAGAATAGACTCAGAACTTTATTATTTTTTTTTAAATTTATTTATTTAGGGGCATCTGGGTGGCTCAGTTGGTTAAGTGTCTGCTTCTTGATTTCAGCTCAGATCATGACCTCATGATTGTGAGACTGAGCCCTGCATCAGGCTCTGTGCTAAGAGCGTGGAGCCTGCTTGGGATTCTCTCTCTCTGCCCTTCCTCTGCTCTCGGGCAGCTCTCTCTCCCTCTCCCAAAATAAATAAATAAACTTTATTTATTTATAAATTATAATAAACTCTGTAAATACAGAGGAATTAATAAACTCTGTAAATACAGAGGAATAAATGAAGTTTATGTATTTATTTTGAAAGAGACAGAGAGCCAATGTGTGAGTGAGGAAAAGGCAGAAAGAGAGGGAGAGAATCTGCTGAAACCATGGAACCCATGTGGGGCTCAATCTCATACACCCATGAGATCATGACCTGAGGTGAAGTCAAGAGTCAGATGTTCAACCTATTGAGTCATCCAGGCACCCCTAGACACAGAACTTTAAAAGTCAACAAACATTAAAGGAGAAGGATAAAGTTAGACTTATATACCCGATTTCAAGACTTACTATAAAGCTATCATAATCAAGACAGTGTGGTATTGGTGAAAGAACCGTCAAATAGATTAGTGAAACAGAGTAGATAACCCAAAAATAGACCCACATACTTACAGTCAGCTGTTCGTCAGCAAAAGAACAAAGGCAATACAATGCAGTGAAGGCAGTTTTTTCCAACAAATGGTGCTGGAATAACTGGACATCTACATGCAAAACAATGAATCTAGACACGCAGCTTACATAATTTACAAAAATTAACTCAAGATGGATCACAGACCTAAATATAAAGTGCAAAACTAACTATATCTTAGAAGATAGCATAGGAGAAAACCTAGGTGATTATGGGCATGCCAGTGACTTTTTAAGAAACACTAGAGGGACAATCCTTGAAAGAAATAATTGAAAAGCTGGAATTCATTAAAATTTAAACTTCCACTTTGTAAGAGACAACATCAAGAGAATGAGAATACCAGCCACTGACTAGATGAAAATATTTTCAAAAGACACATATGTTAAAGGGCTCTTAAAACACAACAAGAAAAAAAAATAAACTGATCAAATTAATGTCCAAAACCTTAACAGACACCTTATCAAAGAAGATCTACAGATGGCAAATAAGCGTATGAAAAGATGCTCCACATTGTAAGTCATCAGGGAAATAAAAATTGAAACAGGGATGAGATATCATTATGTAGCTATTTGAACAGTCACAGTCCAAAACACTAACAACACAAGATCTTGATGAGGAGGCAAAAAGACAAGAACTCTCATTCATTGATGGTGGGAATGCAAAATGGTACAGCCACTTTGGACAAGTCTGGCAGTTTCTTATAAAACTAAACACACTGGTACCGTATAATCCAGCCATCTCAATCTTTGCTGTTTACCAAAAAAAAAAAAAAAAAGTGAAAAACTTATGTCTGCACAAAAATGTGCACATAATATTTGTATCAGCTTTATTTATAATTGTCAAAACTTGGAAGCAACTGACATGTCCTTCAGTAGCCAAATGACTACTCTGTGATATATCCAGATGCTGGAATATTATCCAGTGCTATACATAAATGAGCTATCAAGACACGAACAAACCTGAAGAAACCCTATATGCATATTACTAAGTGAAAGAAGCCAATCTGAAAGGGCTATGTACTATACGGTTACAACTATAAAACATTCTAGAAAAGGCAAAACTAGGGAGGCAGTAAATAGATTAGTGGTTGCCAGGGGCTGGTGGGTAGGGATGAATAGGCAGAACACAAGAATTTTTAGGGCAGTCAAACTACTCTGTATGATACTATAGTGATGACTGCATGTCATGATACATCTGTCCAAAACCACAGAATATATAGTACCAAGAGTGAATCCTAATGTAAACTATGACGTTGGTTGATTATGATGCTCAATGTAGGTTCATCAATTCTAACAAATATAGGACTCTGGTAGGGGATGTTGGTAATAAAGCAAGCTGTGCATGTGTAAGGGAAGGAGGAGTATATGGAAAATCTCAGTACATTTCTCTCAATTTTTCAGACAGTCTCTTTACCAAATGATGCTGGGAGAACTGGACAGCAAAATGCAGAAGAATGAAACTGGACCACTTTCTAACACCATATACAAAAGTAAATTCAAAATGGATGAAAGACCTAAATGTGAGACAGGAAACCATCAAAACTAGAGGAGAAAACAGGCAACAACTTCTTTGACGTCAGCCACAGTAATTTCGTGCTTGGCACATCTCCAAAGGCAAGGGAAATAAAAACAAAAATGAACTATTGGGACCTCATCAAGATAAAAACCTTCAGCACTGAAAAGACAAATCAACAAAACTAAAAGGCAACTGATGGAATGGGAGAAGGTATTTGCAAATAGCATATCAAATAAAGGGTCAGTATCCAAAATCTATAAAGAACTTACCAAACTCAACACCTGAAAAACAAATAATCAAGACATGGGAAAAAGACATGAATAGGTACTTTTCCAAAGGAGACATCTAGATGGCTAACATATGAAATGATGCTCAACATTGCTCACCATTGGGGAAATAAAAATCAAACCACATTGAGATACCACCTCACACTGGTCAGAGTGGCTAAAATTAACAACTCAGGAAACAACAGATGTTGGTGAGGATGTGGAGAAAGGGGAACCCTTTTGCACTGTTGGTGAGAATGTAAACTGCTGCAGCCGCTCTGGAAAACAGTGTGGAGGCTCCTCAAAAAATTAAAAATAAAACTACCCTATGACCCAGCAATAGTGCTACTAGGAATTTATCCAAAGGACATGGGAGTGCTGATTCATAGGGGCACATGAACCCCAATGTTTATAGCAGCACTTTCAACAATAGCCAAATTAGGAAAGAGCCCAAATGACCATCAACTGCTGAATGGATAGAGAAGATGTGGTTTATATATACAATGGAATACTACTTGGCAATGAGAAAGAATGAAATCTTGCCATTCCCAACAATGTAGATGGAACTGGAGGTTATTATGCTAAGTGAAATAGGTCAGTCAGAGAGACAGATGTCATGTATTTTCACTCATATGTGGAATTTGAGAAACTTAGAAGACCATGGGGGAACTGAAGGAGAAAACTAGTTTCAAACAGAGAGGGAGGCAAACCATAAGAGACTCTTAAATACGGAAAACAAACTGAGGGTTGATGAAGTGGTGAGAGGGGAAAATGAGTGATGGGCATTGAGGAGGGCACTTGTTGGGATGAGCACTGGGTGTTGTATGTAAGCGATGAATCATGGGACTCTACTCCCAAAGCCAAAAGCACATTGTATACACTGTATGTTAGCTAATTTGACAATAAATTATATTTAAAAATAATAAAAAAATAAACTACTCTAAAAAAAAGTGTTCAAAATTTAAGAAATAAAGAAAATAAAGTTGTTAAATTAGATTAAGTAAGCTTAACACCTGGGATTTACTATTAGTTTGTTGTGAAGAAATGCATCTATTATACCTAAATGAGATACAGGCTTTGATAAAAAATAAAAGCCTTTGCTTGGATAATTCTAAAAATGACTTACATTCCAAACTTTTCTTATTACAACAAGGGTTCATCTGACATAAGGTCAATTCTTACTTCCATGTACATAAACAAATAGGATCTATGGTATGCAAATTATATCTCAAGAAAGCTGTTGCTAAAGAAATAAGCAAACAAACACAGGAGAAGAAGAATAACAGTATCTGTGTGTTTTTTATTTTTTTGTTTTTTTGTTTTTTTAAGAAAAAATAGATCAAGGCTAATGAAAATCATTATGTAGGGGTAAGTTTATGAAAGTTCCAAAGGGGAAGTAAATGAGGAAAATACATGTTTTATGATTTATTATATTAATCATCAAACTACTCTAAGCTTCTCTCTGGTATTGGAATGGAATTAATAAATTCTAACTATGTAAAAATGAATCTTACACATTCTGTAGTGTATTTACTGAGCAGTCTCTGAATAAAGGATTCCAACTCAGTGAAATTTGTCCCATATAAATATTTTAAAAAGAAAAAGATATACATCAACTTCTTTAGCCTTCCCTTTTATATTGTTTTCAAATAAGCATTCTGGGATGTATTATTTGGTGGGTTCAGTTTAATTTTTAAAATATATTTTAATGGGATTTTTTTGAATCATTGGAGCCCTAGAAACTCATTTAAAAGAAAACCTTTTAAAATACTGGTCCTGCAAATTATTGATTCTATGAATCAGTCATAAGCAAAAATCCAAGTGAAAGAGGATAATTTTTAGGGGCTTTTTGAGATGTAACTATTCTAATTTCAATTTTGAAATTAAGTAACAAGTCCTATAAGTAATAATGACAAATAAAATGCATAGCAGTTACATATTTGGATGCTGAAAGCTAAAATAATTTCGTGATAGTAAAGTCACCATATCTGTTGCTTTATTCTGTTTTGACCGCCCAGTGATCTTTGAATGTGACTAACACCCAATTCTACCAGAAGAATCCTGTCAATGTGAGATCTATAATGGGAAATGAAACAAATTTTCTTCCTATACTTTCAAGGATGTCCCCCAGAGTCTAATAAATATGTTTCAAATTCCTTCTCCTTATCTGAGGACAGCTAAAAATCTTACAGTTTATACACTACTCTCTTATATATCTGTTTCATTGTTCAGATCCCCATGATTCAGTCACTGTATAGCCCCCCAATACATGATGTAGCAGCACTGCGGTTGATAATAAAGTAAGATCTGGGTTCAAATTCAGATGTTGCCATATTGTCGGTAAACTGGCAAGTTATTTCACTATTTTAAGCATCATTTTCTTTGTGCAGCAGAACATCTCTCATAGTAGTGTTGTGAGGATTAAAAAGCGGGAAAACTGAATAATAAGTAATTAGAATGAACATCCACTAAATGTTTTTTTAATTTTAATTTTTATTATTATGTCAAGGTGTTGATTGCTATAAGGAAATGAGCTATTAGTGTAAAGCCAACACTACTTTCCTTCCTCCAAAGTTAGCAGTATTTTAATGTTCTAAAATTATTTCAAATAAATTTTGGTATAACACTACCTAGATAGATCACAAGGTTTTACTTATTTTAGAATTATTTTGTATAGTGGCTTCTAAATACATGGCTAGAGTCACTCAGTGCAGGAGGAAAGCAACAATGAAAACAATATCCAGTATCCAGTCAGACCAATATTCAGGCCACAACGAAATGGATGTTTTCTGCTCTCCATTACCACCCCAACCCCCATCCCCACCATTCCCTTAACACTGCTCTCATTTCCTGGTAGATCAGTGAGGCAATAAAGCATTCAAGAGAATTTTAGCAATTGAAACAACAAATTGCAATACAACTAAATGTCTAAAGTGACTGGCACTAGGTTGAATTTCCATTTTTCTCATTTCTCTTCAGATTCATTATCCTTAGAGGTTCTACTATATATGCAGTTATTCAATTAATTCCAACAGGGTCACAGATTTGCAGAGAAAATTTGGAAAATGGACATATATTCATCCTGTCAGTGTAAGTGCTTAGAATAAGATCGAGGGCCTAAACATCCTAAGAGTCATTTTTTTTCTTCCTCCTTTAAAGAAATTTAAATAAGCTTTTGTGCTGTCAAAAGGCACACTAATAAACCCGGACTGTAAAATCCCTGTTTGTGAGGAAAGCAGGGATACCAGAGTGGATGCTTTTCTGAGTTGCTGTATATAACTAGGATAGAGAAGTGAAACTAAAATTGGAGGCCCCTTAGATTTACCTTTCTCTTAAACCTGGTCCAAAGTGGCAAAAATCTGACTGTGGCTCCCTGGTCATTCTTGGAAGTCCCCAAAAGTTGAAAACTTGCTGACTGCTTAATTATCTGATTTCACTTCATCTCCAATCTACTACTTTTAGTGTATCTGCATAATACAGAGAAGACAGAAAATGCCAACAATGGGCTTTGCGTATCTGTCTACACATCTTGTTGATGATATTGACCTGCCAATTAATGAAGTCGTGCTAAATCGGCTGAAAAATGGGGGAGCTACAAGTCACCTCACTTTATTTCAGAATTACTTTTTAGTCAATTTAATTATTCCAGTTCAGGGATAAGCAAAGGTGGACATCTCTTCTGCTTAAATATGTGAATTGTGATTATAGCAATTAAAGGAAAGAATGGTTCAAAGTTTTCATTCGAATAAGAATGATTTTGTGTGTGTGTGTGTGTGAAATATGAGCATCATATGTCAACATTTTCAATAGTTTACAGATGAATATGCACTACTTCCTACAAAAAATGTCTTCAAAGTGGTCAATTCCTAGTTAAGGTTTTAACTAGGAATAACAAATGAATATTCAATGAAAACAAGACTTCTGCTTTCTCTAATGGTAGAAAAGGTAATTCAGAATATTCCCATTGAGAACATGCAGGGAAAAAAAAGGGGGGGGTGAGTGGCAAAACAAACAAAAAACATAGTCTGTCTAAAGGCACTGGAGAGCTAAAACACAGAGTGAAGTTACTGAGAAATGGGAAAATATTACTGAGAAATGGGAAAATAGAGGCAGAGGGAAATCACCCCAGAGTTTAGGACCCCTTTTACTCCAGGAGACGTGTTGTTTCCAGTGGAAAGAGAGTAGGAGGCCTGAGGACGGTGCTGCTTCAGACAGTCTTGATGAATTAAGGCTATGAGGATTTGTGTCTAGGACCAGTGAATGGGCTGTTGGAGGAGCCCTGCTGAGCCTTCCTAATTTCAGCTTATAGGCAAAGAGATATAGATACAGATATGCATACTATACCCAGTGAGCAAACACAAACCAGAAATATACAGAAATGTGGACTGAAGTTCAGCTTTTAGTTACCTCAATCTCTGCAGAAGGGGGTCTTGTGGCAGAAGCAATGAAAATTTTTGTTAGAGAACAAGAACATCTCCTTAGGTCTCATTTTGCTTTCTATAAACGTTTTTGAAGATATGATGGCTGTCACACAATAAGAGCTCTCACTCAGCAAGGTAGGAATAGAAGGAAATGTCCTTTATTTAATAAAAGTTATTAACTAAAAGCCTGTAATATACATTATACTGATTGGTTAAATATTAAAAGCTTTTACTTTGCTATCGAAACAAGGCAACCATGGCCACTACTGTCATTCCTATACAACACTATACCACAGAGTTCCTGGATTTGGGCATTAATGGCATTTGAGACTAGACTTTTTTCTGGTGGGGGTTGTTCCTGTGCATTGTGGATATCAGGCAGCATACTTAGCCTCTATCCACAAGGGGCCGGTAGCACTCTTTGAATTGTGACATCAAAAATGTCTACACATTGTCAGATGTCTGCAGGGGGACAAAATTGCACCGGGTTGAGAACCAGTTCTCTACTGGAATATCCAGATGATGAAATAAGAGATAGGAAGGAAGGAGAGATGGAGGGAGGAAAGCAAGGCACTCCATCATGAATCTCATGTAAAATGGATAAGACATCTATTTAGAAAACTATAAAATATTTGGGAAATGTGAACAAGGCCTAGTAAATACTAAAGTTTTAGAGCAACTTAAGTATTCAATATTGCAAAGAATAAGCATACTAGATATTGTATCAAGTATTGGAACATTGGAATACTGAATATTGTAAAGTATCAAAATGCTCAGTATCATAATTATATGATGTCTCCTCAAACAGATCAATAGAACGGATCAATAGATTCAATACAAAAAGACAACTAATCAATGTAAAAAAAAAAAGGATCTGAATATGCATCTCATAAGAGAATACCCAATGGTCAATACATATGTAAAATGGTAGCCACGCTCGTTAGTTCTCAAGCAAATGCAGACTGAAAGTACAATGAAATAAAATCAGTACCTACCCACATAAAAGGCTACAACTAAAATGAAAGTGTTTATGAAAATGTGGAGTAACAGCGACTCTCATAGACACTGGGCAGGAGTATCAATTGATAAAACCACTTTGGCAAACAGGTTAACATTATCTACTGAGGTTGAAAATATGCAATTCCACAACTAGATGCACACTCTATAGAAAAGCTTGCACTTGAGAATCGAGGGAGATATGTTCAAATATGTTCAGACCAGTCACAAACTGGAAACAATCCAAGGATCCATCATTGGTAAAATGGATAAGTAAATTAAGGTACACTGATACTTTGGAATACTAAATAGCAATAAAATGAGCAAACTCCAGCTATGCAAAAGTGTGGGTGACTCTCATAAACAAAATGCCCAGAGAAAAAGCTGGAGACAAAAGAATGCACACTTTGTGGACTATTTTGTGATTTCATTTACAGATAACTAGAAAACAAGAACAACTAAACTATAATGTTTGGAGATGCTTGCTTAGGAAGTATGACTTTGATGAAAAGTAAGGAAGTACTCTCAATCCAATTCAGCATCATGTCTCCCTTTGGTGGGAAACAGAGGTAAGCAATAGTAAAGTCATGATGGTAACTTGGGCAGCTGGCAATGTTCTAACAGTAAAGACATAAAAGGAAGCAAACAAACAAAAATCTGCTGCTATAAATTTAAAGTTTCTAAATCTCTGAGATCTACTTATTTGAGTTTTATACTTAGTTTCTTTTGTTCTGATGCATTACTACTCTAGTGATAATGTACTGGAGGATAGTAAAGGGAAAAATAATAAACAGATAAGTGAGAGAGAATGGGAAGATTAATATAAATATGCAACACCCAAAAAAGTAAAAAAAAAGATAAAACCTAGAAACAAAAGGTGAAATAAAACAATAGATTAAACATATATTGAGCACAAAGAAATCATAGGAAAATCATAACCCTCATGCTTACTTATTTTCTTCAAAGTATACATACTGAGCATGAGCCACCATTTCAAACTTTATGGCAGCATGAGGCAGAAAGTCTCTCGTGGTACCTTTAGGAAGTAACATGTGGTCACTGACAAATAGCTAAATTTCTTTATCAGATTAGCTAGTCATCTGGAAATACCTTCTAGGTAAGTTCTAACTGAAGAGGAAAGACAACTTTAGTATAAACTCTTTGGGTTAGGAATCAGGTCTTTTTTTTTTTTTTCTTCTGTATTTTCATTTGGGGAAGCAAAGATTATAAGAATAAAAGAATACCAAATCCAATTCTGCTCTCTCTAGCGTAGTCCTTTATACTTTTCCAGACTAGAACTCAGTGTTGAACAAAAGTTTTCTTTAGAAAGTCCAGGAAAATGAAGCCAATTTAAGAACACAAGATGGTAGACGTGAGATAAAAGATTCTTCATTGTGGGCGTGTAGGACATGCAGAGGGTGAAGTGGCTCTCTGTGGTTAGTTCTCAACATGCCTCTGTTCTTGGTATAATCTTTGGTCTTTATTCAAAGTTTGAGACTTTTTCTTCTATCGGAGCAGGGCCTGAGGTCTTCTGTTAGATCTTTGATTGTTGAGCATTAGCTAGAAGTCTAGAGTGAGTTACCTCTTCTTTGCTACATCATGGCTACCAGGTGGCCAAGCCAAATCAGACCTATATCCAAGAATCTGGATTCTTAAGGCAAGTAAAAAGACATCCCAGCCCTGGAGAGTATAATGCATCCAGACTTCCAGCATACAATGAAATGCCCTATATAACCTGACAGGCCCAGGCAAGCAGATTGTGTTTTGTGAGCAAGCAAGAACCGGGCACATGACAGAAAGCCAGGAGCAGGACATTCCACTTTGCATTTTACACATGGCAAAATGTGCTAAAAAGTTATATCTGTCCTTAGCTAAGAATCTAATTTAGGTAGCAATGGGAAATGAGACACCTCCTTTGAATTTTAACCCATCAAGCCCAATTGCCAAAAAGTTCAATAGAAAGAAACAGAAAACAATCTGATCTGTCAGGGATTTTATTAGCTTCCCTAAGTGATATCTGAAAGCTCTGATAGACCCATGAAACTGCCACAGTCAAATAAAATAAAAAATGACAGAAATCAAGTAAAGCCAGGCTAGGGTTTCAAACAGCCTCGTCTGCTTCTGCTTCTCAGATTACTCTCTCATCTCAGGTCAGAGGGAGGTGTGAAAGAAGGCTAGCAGACAAAATGCCTGGGGCAGCCCTCGAAAATATACTAAAAGAGGACATTCAAAAGTTGGTCACACTAGAATGATTCTTTCCGGCAGGCATGATGGCAGAAAGCAAGGGTGTGAGACTACAAATTGTCAGAGACTGATAAGAAAATAACCTATTACCTACAAAAAATGCATTCTATTTCCCAGGCCCTAAAAGCATCTTATATAAATGGGATACGCTGAGGGGAGGGGACCAGAGTGGGTGAGTGAAATCAGGTAACTTACTTTATATGATGCAGAGCTTGTCACAGTTGGGATGAAGTTAGAGTATGAATAAAATTGCAACAGTATCAGAACAATCCACTTATGAATATGAGTATTTATCTCTTTTAAATTCAATCCTACGTGTATAGTCTGAATTTAACAATATACAAGCAAATATACATACACACCCTTTCCTGTACTAGGGCCCATGATAAAGCAAGGGCTATGAGATGAAATAAAATTTGTGGATTTTGAGCTGGATGCTCTGGCAACAGGATCTTTAAAGAGAGATCATCTCGGAAAACAAATGGTCCTTGGGTGGCATGAGAACTTGTACATTTATTGATTGATTGATTAAAAAAATTTGTTTTAATGTGTACTCATTTTTGAGACAGAGAGAGACAGAGCATGAGCGGAGAAGGGTCAGAAAGAAAGGGAGAGACAGAATCTGAAATAGGCTCCAGGCTCTGAGCTGTCAGCACAGAACCCTACGGGGAGCTCGAACTCGCGGACCACGAGATAATGACCTGAGCTGAAGTTGGATGCTTAACTGACTGAGCCACGTAGGTGCCCCTGATTTATTTATTTTTAATGTTTATTGTTTTTTGAGAGACAGAGACAGAGTGTGAGCAGGGGAGGGGCAGAGAGAGAGGGAGACACAGAATCTGAAGCTGGTTCCAGGCTCTGAGCTGTCAGCACAGAACCCAATGCGGTGCTCGAACTCAGGGACCGGAGATCATGATATAAGCTGAAGTTGGACGCTTAATCGACTGAGCCACCCAGGCGCCCCCCCAGAACTTGTACATTTTTAGATGTCAACAAGAGCAGCTTCTTGCTCCCAATATCTCATCTAACCACCGCCAGAAAGGGCTGGGCTTTCTCTACTGAAGAAACCCAAACTGCTTGCTAAAGAATATCTGTGGCAAGAAATGGCATCAGAGAGACCACATTCTCCTCACACATAAGGCATTTTTGTTACAGCTTCTTCTCATCCTATTTGTCCAAGATCTGAAATTCTATGAATGCCAGTTAATACATGAACACATTTAATTAACAAATCTCCAAATGATGCCATTCTTAGTTCAGTATTTAAAATAAAGATTGCTAACCCATTAAATGCATGCATGAAAACCAGAGTGCATTTACATAATCACAGATGGGAATTAATTTATCTGTTCTTTGTCTACTCCCATGTGGTATATTCATTTTATGTTAGAAGGTTAAATTGAATTTCCATAGAACGTCTCTAGGAGATTTCACAGACAGAAGCTCTAAGTGATAAATAACCTACTTCTACCTCATAAACATGCAGGCACCAGGTGGTATGATCACTTAGCAAGAATACTGGCCTAGAGATGGGAGAGAAGGTTCTAGACCAAACTCTGCGGCTTATTCACTTATTCGTAAGTCCATATTTCCAGACTGCCATTTGACCTCCAGGGGCACTTCTACTTCTAAAATACTTAAATTCCATGTCTATTAGTAGAAACATTACAGTGATATATGACCTCTTTTGTAGGGTCACTAGAAATTCAAGAAGGCAGGTCTTTTAAAAAATCTGACAGATGATATAACCTAGAGTTAAAAAGCTATAGCTGCATCTATATCACAGATCTGCAACTATTCTAGACTGGTATCATGTTAAGCCACATGAAGCAAGAGGAAAATCTGGTGATACAAATTCTGTCTTTATTTAAAATCTTGATTTTTTGCTTGTCATGGATTTTTGCATTAATTTTTATTTTTAAAAACTATTACAATTCAAATGTTGCCTTGAATACTGAGTGCTTTGGCACAACCTTAAATTTTGCACCTAGACAAGAGCCTCATTTGCCTGACGCTAGATCACCTCTCTAAACCCACATGCATTGTCCCAGTTGACACAGAGGCAAAGAAATCAATACACACACGTTTAACCTTTCCCTATTTGAGAATATTTGTGTTCAAATTGTGGCAGAGAAAACAAACTACTTCATAAGCAGGGTTTTTTAAGAAACTACTGTTTTTTTTAACACTGTTGTAGGAATAGTAGAGACCAAGTTTTCTAATGTGGAAGGAAGATAAACCTTTCATTCTATGAAAGCACACCACAAGTGATTTTGGGGACAGCTGATCTGTGATTAGTTAGAACACAAGTTTACCACAATTACTGGCTTCTGATTTTCATAGAGTCATAGCATATTCATAGCATATTACTTTAATTATGTGTGACTATTTTATGCTATTTCAACAAAAACAAAATACATTGCTTTATAACACACACCCTTCTCATCCTCTCATGGTCCCTTCTTCTCTGAATCCTTTTGAACCCCCTCAAGCTTCTGCTGTCAGAAACAAGATGTGTACCCTGATCTCATGTCTCACTGGGAGAAGCTGGGTCTGGATTTCTAGCTCAGGTTATGATTACATTCTTACTTCAGGTTCTATGTCTCTTGTTTCATAGAATTTAGCATGAAGATATGCCCAGTTGATTACTCAGTAACTCAGTAAGAAGT
Source organism: Prionailurus bengalensis (assembly GCF_016509475.1). Classification (NCBI taxonomy): domain Eukaryota; kingdom Metazoa; phylum Chordata; class Mammalia; order Carnivora; family Felidae; genus Prionailurus; species Prionailurus bengalensis. The sequence goes on along the minus strand of NC_057356.1, from coordinate 72,238,293 downwards.
CACTGAATGAATGAATAAATGAATAAGTGAGTGAATAGAGTGAATGAACAAATAAATAAATGATAATTTGCAAAACTGTGAGCTAACCATCCCTAAATAACTAGTCCTAAGAATTACGTGTTTTTCAAAATTCTCCCTGAAATTTAATTTTCTTCTTGAGTAGTAAGAACAAAACAAAATATTCCAGTCAATTTGTGAGATATGTAGATGGCTTGGGGGCATATTTCAGAAAGGCTGTCTTACATTTTATGATGTGAAATTCCTAAGAGGGTCTTCATGGAATTCTTGGGTGGTATGCACTATAACAATCCATTCTGAAGACCCTAAAGCAGGCTAAAGATTCTAGAAACCTAGACAGGAAATAGGTTAAAGTGTACAGGAAAGTTGTTAGTTGGGTCAGCAGTGAAGGGATTTATCTAGTGCCCATATGCCCATAGCATTGAGCAAATCAGGAAAATAGACATGGGATGACCTTTAAATTTCACTGCACCATAATTAACTTTAAAAATCAGCTAACCAGACTATCTGTTTGAGGGAGCAAAGCTCATTCACTCACAGGAATATATCCTGAACATTAGGCTGGAAATACACATGCTTTTAAAAATTAGGCAGAGGTCTTTTCATATAATGTATACAGAGCCTTAGAGTTTGGAAATGGATTTTATAAAATTATAAAATCTTCTAGATCTCACATGCTGTAAGGAATAAAAATATGTGGAATGATCACTCATATTGCTTAAAAATGCTTTTTTAAAAATCAATGTCTCTAAAAATCACTTGTGGGGGCGCCTGGGTGGCGCAGTCGGTTAAGCGTCCGACTTCAGCCAGGTCACGATCTCGCGGTCTGTGAGTTCGAGCCCCGCGTCAGGCTCTGGGCTGATGGCTCAGAGCCTGGAGCCTGTTTCCAATTCTGTGTCTCCCTCTCTCTCTGCCCCTCCCCCGTTCATGCTCTGTCTCTCTCTGTCCCAAAAATAAATAAATGTTGAAAAAAAAAATTAAAAAAAAATCACTTGTGAACAACCAGCTCACTTTAAAATACACTATGAACATTTTATCATATTTTTTTCGAAGGAAGTAGGAAAGTAAAGTGCTAGTAAATAGGGGTATTCTGAATATGGGATGCTAGTTAGTTATAATAATTAAATTTTTTATGTGTCTGTGTTTCAAATATGGACATTAGGATCTGTCTTTATAATGAAGCAGTTTCAGAGTCATATGCCAACTCTACAACTTCTGTTGCCTTCAGTGATAATGAGCATGGCCTCTATTGATGCAAAAATGCATGAATCATGGCTCTGGAGTCCTTAAGTTCTCCTGAGAGATTTGCCTTAATGCAGGGCCTGCTTATATGCCTGAGTCTGTCATTCCCTGAAAGCAGAGGAGATATGCCCTTTTCATTCCCTGCTCCTGGAATAATTACAGTCTCAGGTAATGGGTCAGTGGGGCACCTGGGACTTCTACATGCCAAGAGGAGAGAAATCAATGTCAACACTTAAAGAAAACATCCCAGTGGTAGTGTCAGGAAGCAATGCCACTTGTCCTAGGGAATCACCAGGAGCTTGATGGCATCTCTTGTATAAACAAGGTGTCTTAGAATCAAGACTCCGCATTTTATTCCCATCCTGGGAGGACGACTATGGAACAAAAGACAACAAACATGTCAGTAAAAAAGTGAGCTGTCTTCTATGTTTTCTTAGCTAAGTAGCCATACGGGAAATCAAATATTTCGAACAAATACCTCTGTGTACTTATTGTTCCCAGTGTGCTGTTGTGTGACTCACAGTCTGGAGTATTCTTTATGTAAAGATCACCTTGCCCATTTTTTCAGGGCTAATAAGATTTGGGGTTAGCACTGTGTTAAAGGGTCCCATGAAGGTCTGTGGATTTAGCATCGATCCCACTTCTCATTCTGTCCCATGCAGCAATTTCATGGCTCAGTCCCCAAGGGTTAATATAACCAACTTTTGGAGTCAGCCCCTACTCGTCTCCTTGACTTTGTGACATCACAGTTTCCTTTGGCATCATGAATGATCCTACTGCCAAGTGCACGAATGAGTGTGTGTGCCCACCAACACACCCTCAGGGAGAGGGCAGATATGTCATCCATCCTTAAACATTTGGAATCAACCTTGGGCTCTGATATTTTGATACTAGCTGGAAGAAGATGTCTCTTTAAGGCAAATTCAAGATTCCAATTGTTCCCAGTTTAATTTGTTTCTGCTATCTCTAACCTGTAAATCAAAATTGTACTGTTGGTAGAAAAGTCAGGAAGGCAGTTACCCAAACAAATTTTAATTGTATAGAACAGGATCATGGTGAAGGGGCTTTGGGATCAAAGGGTACAACTCCTCCACCCCCAGGGTCTGAATACTACTGACGTTCTCCTTGTGGACAATGCTTCATAATACCAGAGATAAAAGGATGGTAGCTATCTCCCTATTTTAAAATAGGCATTCTCCCACCCCCCCCTGCTTTTGTTTGCAAATCTCTTCTTGGAAGCTAAGTATTGGAATTATATTATTTACTGCACAGGTGATCTGAGTTCTCAGAGTTTGTCATGAGATGACACGGGTACCACCAGGCATGTGATCCTTGAGACAACTACGTTCTTCGCTCATAAGCAGCTGGCTGTTCTCTCCCTGCCTCCCTCCTCACCTGTCTATGTTCTTCTGTCTCTCTCCTCTGATTCTACTACAATACCTAAAACAGTTTCTCTCTCCTTCTTCTTCTTTCCCATGACCGGTATGGCATTTGACACTAAGAGATTGCCAAACATTCTTATTTAATTAGAACTGAGATTTTAGAAAATGTAAATGAATATGCATCTCTCCTGATACTCAGCTAAATCACAGACACACTTGTCTTATTCTCTTCCAACCTTATTCTTAAGGGGTGGAGTGGGGGTGGTTGAAGGGTCCTAAGCTAGTGCCATTCATATTCCACACCCTCTAACTGTAACTAGGCAGCCCACTGCTATTTCATAGATAAAGGTAAGCCTTAGTTATTTCCATTTTTATTAAAATAAAAATAACATTTAATAATACCATACTTTAAATTTATTACCTTCTTGCTTTGCCCCTAAAGCCACTTTTCTGGATTCCACATCTGGATTCCAAATCTGGATTCCAAATTTCAAATTTCTTCAAGAAATTACTATTTTTATGTATAAGAAAAAGTTACTTAATTCCTACCTATCTTGCAGGATTAAAGGACACATATATAGTACTCAATAAATATTAGCTATTATTATTAATATTATTATTGTTATTATTATTTTAAGCACTGGGTTACTCTGCTTTATATAGGCTTTCTCATTAATCCTCATTTCCAATTCTTAGATTAGAACACCAGGACTCAGGTTTTACTTGCTAAAACTGCACAGCTAGGAATTAGCAATGCCAGAATTGAAACTCATTTCCATGTGACTTCATGTACTTTTCACTGCACTATTTGGAGCTTTGTGGTTAAGTATTTTAGAAATTATTCAGGTTACAATGTAATTGGAACATGTCAAAAGGACATAGTAAGTAGCCAGAAGGACTCTTTCTGGCAAAATATGAAATGTGAATATCAAAATGTTATGGTCTGAATGTGTATGTGTTACTCACATTACATGTGTTGAAAACCTAATGACAAATGTGATGCTATTAGGAGGTAGGGACTTTGGAAGTTGATTAGGTCATGAGGACAGGACATTCATAAATAGGATTAGCACCCTTATAATGGACTCCTTAGGGAGATCCCTCACCTTTTCCCCATATGATGATAACACAACAAGTCTGCAACCCAGAAGAGGGTCCTCACCAGTCCATGCTAGCACCCTGATCTAGGACCTCTAGCCTCCAAGACTGTGAGAAGTAAACTTCTGTTGCTTATAAGCCACCTAATCTGTGTGATTTTGTTATGGTAGCCCAAGAAGGCTAATTCAGCATTGTAATACAGACCAGATATACTTGGAGCCTTAAAAGATGCATAAAAAGCGAACTTGTATGTTTTCATCTGGTTTCTCTAATTTTTGATGCCTTTGTTGATCTCCCTCAGTCAAGTCTATGCTCCTTGCAAGTAGGTATTTCTTTCATATGACCTCATACCAGGCATATAGTTGGAAGACACTCTTCATCTTTCTCTATCTAAATGTCTTTATGGTTGGTCAAGGTGAGGAGAAAAAACTTGTAGGCAGCAGCAGGATGTGGTGTGAGCAGAATGATGGCCCATGTGGACCAGATAAGTAAAAGGACACAGGGAATGGCCAGCTCACTTCTTCATTGACTGACAAGTGACTCTACATTTTTAAATGTATTCAGGATGGAGAAAACAATGCAGAAGGTATATAAATCTAAACGAATGATTGTCTACGTTAGTTAATCAACCACTTGAACATAAAACTGAATATATCAAGCGATTTATTATTGAATGGACAAATTAATATATATTATAACTCCCTTTTTTGTCATACTAGGTTTTTTTTCCCTTCAAACATTTTGGTATTATTCCCTAAAAACTCTTTTCAAATATCATAAAAGCTACCTTCCCTGTGCTTCAGCTTTTTTTTTTTTTTTTACTTTTCCTCTTCTTTCTCTTGATATGTGTTTCAAACTATATTATGTAGCTTTGTAAACCTTTGGAGAATGTATTTTGTGTAAAATGCACTACACTAAATATTAATACATTTTACTTCATTATAGAGTAGTTATGATATTTTTAGCATAGTAATTATGGTAATGTTATCACAGACAAGGATCATAATAATAATTATCATATCATAAACTGTAAGCTGATTTTTAAACAATTGCTTGGGCTCTCTGCTTAATCTCTCTTCTTTTCTTCTCCTGCCTCCCTCTATCCTTATTGATATATCCTAGAATAAAGTTAAAGGGGGTCTAGAACCCACCATAAAGCTATGTAAATTCCAGTAAAAAGTACAACCCCTTTATTATATCTCTTTTAATGTCTTTAATTTTCCTATATATAGCTTATACCTTCTCTACTTTTTAATTTTGGGTTTCCCATGAAAACAGTAGAAATATTAAAGATCTAAATAATAATAATACAATTACATAATTATAATTATAATAATAAATTAGATGCCAGAACTAACCAAACAACTAAATTGAAAGTCTGCTTTCCATCACCTGCTACACTCAACTGGAGATCTGACCACATGATTATTAGGTTATTCTTGCATGAAAACTGTGCTTTTCTTCTTTTTTTTTAATGCTTATTCATTTTTCAGAGACAGGGAGAGAGCGTGTGAGCAGGGGAAAGGAAGAGAGGGAGGGGTACACAGGATCCGAAGCAGGCTCTACACTGACAGCAGGGAGCCTGATGTGGGGCTCAAACTCACAAACCGTGAGATGATGACCTGAGATGAAGTCAGACACTCAACGGACTGAGCCACCCAGGTGCCCTGTGCTTCTCTCTTGGATATAAATCACAAACTCATTTTCATTTTCATAATATTATTTCTTTTACATCTCTATTCATTCTCACGTACTCATTTGGGAAATATTTGTTGAGTGCCTACTCTGAATGCCTTTTAGAAGACTAAGTTGTTTGTGTCTCTGGTGAACTGAATAAGCCTCGTCTTCCCCCAGATAAAGGTATGTGTCTGAACTGTAATTCCTGCAAAATGTGAATATGTTAATTTACATGGGAAAAGAGACTTTATAGATGTGACTAGATTAAGGATTTTGAGATGGGGTGATTACTCTGGATTACTAGTTGAGCCCAATGCAATCACAAGGGTCTGGGACAAAGTAAGTAGTACAGTGACAACAGGAGCAAGAATTTGACATGAGGAGGGGGCCAAGGAATGCTGACAACCGCTTCAAGCTGAAAAAAGACAATAAAACTGATTCTCCCTAAGGTTCCAGAAGGAATCATTCCCACCAACACCTTGATTTTAGCCTAGTTAGACTGACTTTGACTTCTAATCTCTAGAAATGTAAGATCATACATTTGTGTTGGCTTAAGCTACTTCATGTGTAGTAATGTTATAGCAGCAGTAGGAAACTAATAGAGTTTTGTTCCATTTTCTTAGAACTGAAAAATACTATCTGAAAGTCTCTCTCTTATCAATTCTACCAGTAAAGACAGCTGTTTCCTCTGTGATAGACAGAGGATACCCACGGGAAGATGGACCATCCAATCCCATGTTTTTCTGAAGATGGGTTAGCAGTCATGTCTACATTTTGACATGGCACTCAGGGGTGTTCATCTCCTTCATACTCTATTTTGTGAGTAATCAGAGCTCCTAAAAAGAGTACCACCAATGACAATTGGGATATACTTATATTTAACCTTTATAAAAGACCGCAAAGCAAAATGTCCATTCTAATCAGGAGAATTACACATGAATAGAAGAGTCTATATTTTAATAAGAAAACAGGTAAATAAGCATTGTTAAATCCTGTTGCCAACTGTAATTATGACTTTTATTATAGAAGTTAACTGCACTCTCAGAATTTGTAGTAACAGCACTACACAACCATAGTACAAATAATGCTAAACTTTAATATAGGGTTCTAGAGTAGGAGATTAACTAAATTAGTGTTATTATATTATTACTATCCTCTACTACTTATCAGACCTAGTTAAGTACATCTAGATGTTAAGTAGCCTTAATAAATATTAAATATCAGTAGATAAGTTTAGGATAGCAGCAAAATGGATTTTTAGAAATCGTTTAAAATTTGCACCCAAGACAAAAGTAATAAAGAATGATGGAATCACTGGGGATGTCCAGAATGAAAATTATCCTATCCATATATCCTACAATCTCTGCTGGGTCTCTCTATAATGGATCTCTTAGTTGCATTCATTCTTATTAAGACATAAAGTCACTGGGAATTGTTTGATAAAATTCCGTCAAAGTTTCACCAATTTAGGAGTTTAGTTTTCAGCTGATGCTTTGAGTGTCACTGCAAATTTAAGAATTCCGCAGGGATTCTTAGACTTTTGACAATCTTATGATGTGTTGTCAAAAAAGTAATACAAAGCAAGAATGCTGATGAATCTTTCAGATAGCAAGGATTGGGGCTAAAAGTGACAGAATCCTAAAGGAAAATGAAACTTGCAGGTTTATTATCTTTCAGGATTAATACCTTAAAAAGGCATATTGCCTTCAGAAAAAGGAGAAAAAGAGATAGTGCATATTCCATCGCACAGTCCTCCAATCAAGACACTTGTCTGTACACATCTTCCACCCACTCATTCTACATCTAAAACAATACAAGTTTTATTTCAAAAGTAACCTGTTTTCATCATATAACTCAAATGGATACTAAAAGCTTAAATACTCTGTTCTCAGGCTAGAATACCTTGGGGAAAATCTGTATTACCACAAAGTGAAACAGGTTAATAATAAAATCATAATTTTGCTGATGGGTATTTTTTTTTTATCTCAGTTTTACGCATTCCTCATTTATAATTCTGAGGGTGATGTGGTTTTTAAAATTTATTTATTTTTTTTATTTTAGCACTTAATCCCACTACCAGGGTATTCTATTAGTTATTCTCTCAGATTGACTCAGTTATCGTTGCCAAGGAAACAGCCAGGAAGCAGGAGTTCAGCAGACTCTTTCATCTGGCGAGAGGATGATGGGAATGGATGAGGCAGTAGTGCAAGGTCAGGCGTTTACCGCTGAATACAAATCTGTCATGCCTAATAGATGAAGCTCTTTAGTTTCTGCGCTGCTCAGGCTACTCCCAGCAGCCAAGGAGAAAATAAAAAAAACACTCAAGCATGAATGCCAATCAGCCTGTGCTGGCAACAGTGATGTATTTACATGTGCCATAGCAGCTGTACTAGGCTTGGCTACGGATGAAAAGATAAATTAAATAGGTGTCAATAATTATAGAAGGTCAGAACCTAAATCCTGAGGATATCCTAATAAGATCAGGCAGATGGGATTTGGCTGATCTATCCTGTTAACGTGCCGAAACCTTCCTTCTCTGAGGTCAGGGTTCAAAATATGTCATGGGCTCAAATATATTGAGCTGAGAAAACCCTCAGTCAGTCTTCTGATGATTATTTGCCAGGGCTGACAATCTTTTGATATTTGTTGACAGATGCTGTATATCTAGCTCTTACTTTGAGTGATAAGATGTGTGATATAACTATAATAGTTCTTCACAATGTTTTGTTATCAATATTAAAGCCCTGTGTAAGCACGTTATTTTCATGTTAATGTTCACAATGACAATAATAGTAATATAACAGTAATATAGTAATGTCATAGTACATACATTTACCAGTAATGGAGCTGTTCATATTAGAGAAATAATGTATCTTTGAATCTATTTATGTGATTCAGTTGCTGGCATTAAAAACACTAGATTGTGTGTGCACATTTATTTATATATAAATGAGTAGTAATTCATTTCCTCAACAAGTGTTCCAGGGTCTATGACATATCAGATTCTGTGACGAGTACTGGCATGGGTATATGGAAGAAAATTAAGGACCTTTACCTCAAAGAGAGATAGATAGGTAGACTGATACTTGTAAGTAAAATAAGTATTTGAAATATAATCCCTCAAAATACTATCAGTTAATGCCACATCTAAGATAGTTTCATACATGTTAGATCTTGAGTTTCATGAATTCCAACATATTCACAGACTAGTTACAGATTCAATTTCTTTCTTACTCTGTCAAAATATCTACCCAGGAAATTTTTATTCCTAAAATAGATTCTTGCAATACAATGAAAAATTGATATTATATCAGATTTATGAGTTTTAAGAAAACATTGTTAAGGATATAATAAGTGTATGAGGGTGTGCTTGGTTAAAAATGTCAATTTTCTACTTATGGACTAATTGTTAATTCCTCTAATAATTTATTATCCATTTACATCTCTGAGAAGGAAGAGAATCAGAAGTAAAGCAGAAATTAAGAGACAGAATACAATATTTATAGAATTCACTTGCTTAAAGCATTGACTCCAAAACTTGTTTGATTTTAAGAGTCACCTGGGTTACTTATTAACAATGCAACTTCCTGGACACATTAAACTTAAAAAAAATCACTAGGTATTCTAATGAAAAATAATTCTTAAAAACCCTTTTAAATGTATTCTACTTAAGATTAACACTAACATTTTCTCCAAATTTTGAAGTCTAAGAAATCACTTTGATCACCAGAATAATGAATCTATGAATAACAAAAAGGGTTATTCTATAGCAATCTACTATTGTATTAAATCTCTTAGAATTTTCAGAATTTTCATGATAGAGATAGTTCAGAGTTCTTAATGACCTCAAAGTCTAAAATGAGAAATCAGTGAAAATTTCAGTCCAATAGAGTTTTGTTAATCAGTGGTATTTAGAATTCACTGAATTTTAAAGACTGTCTGTTAAAAAGTAAAGAGGTTTCTGTTTTAGTTTGGTTTGGGTTTGGTTTTTGTTGTTTTGTAAAAGGGCCAAAGTAAATATATAATTTTATAATTTATGTAATATATAAATGACATGATTTTTTATGTTATTCCCTTGCATAACATCACTCCCAGTATTTTAGAGATGAATAGCTAACTGAAGCTGCTTGCATTTATAATGGCTATACAAGTTCTAAGTACATGGGGCATCAAACTTATCGGAAGTCTTTGATTTACAGTTTCCAACTTAGCACGCACCCACTAAGATAGCCCATCTCGCTTATATTCACATGCTGTAGGTACTTGGGGCTCAACTCCTGCTGAGACTGACACCCTGAGGAATGAATTACTGCTTCAGGATGTGAAAATGATGCCAGAATTCTGCACCAACTCCTGACGTTCTATTAAGATGCAGCTGTCCATAGGCGCTGTGGACAGGATGACCCCAGGGCACATCTGGTCAACTAAACAAGGCTGTAAGTTAACGGGGAAGCATGCCACCAGTGTTTACCACCCAAATTTTCCTAAACTGTAAGACATTCTAGAAAAGCTATGAAAAACTATTAATATTAGTAACTTGGTTGAACTGGTTAGGATAGTCTTAGCATCAAAAACCACTGCACATTCCTTAAAACACCCCTCAAAACATCATTTCTGGAATATTTGTCTGCATAGCACTTAGTATTGAACAAAATTCTAGCAGATTGAAAAGATATTTTTAATTATCAGACAGCAAGAAGCATGCACTACCCTCGTGAACTGGTATTTAGAGATCTATTTGCTCCTTAAATAATGTAGATAATTATTTGCCTCTAAAGAGTAATATTAAGAATATTAAAAATATTTTCTTATATTTATTTAAGAAAAAAACATATGTTAGTATAACAAGTGACATCACATATAAGTTAGGAATAACCATTTTCATTAGTAAAAGATTTTCTAAACTTTAACACCTTTCACAAACATGAGTACATGTGACAGAACAGGATCTCTAGTACAACATCATATGTCAACAGTAGGAGAGATAAGAAATTAGAAGTCAAAATTCTCAAAGCTTAAATGATAGATGCTATTTGAATTGGGAATTGATAGGAAATAAAAATTTAATTCCTTTGTGGTAATACAGAGATTAATGAAAAAGAATGATTCCATTGATTAAAAAATTAATTGGCACAACCTTACAGAATATACCTATGACATAAAAATGATTTTAAGATAAAATGATTTATTGAACAAGATGAAAATTGGGCTAATGAAACAATTGATTAACTGCCATGCATCCAGACTTCAGAGCACTTAAAAAGGTAGGCCGAATTTGCTAAAAGTGTAACCATCGTGTTGCTATAACAGGGCTGACGTATCTGTTGGCTCCAGTGGGTACAGTATTGAGGGTCCATGGGACTTTTAGGGACCAATAAGATGCTTTATTCATTATTTTTTTAATCAGCAGGGAATATAACCCAGCCTAAATTATACTAGTCTTTAGATTAACACAGTTATAAAATAAAACTCTTTAAAAATTTTTGTTTCATGGATAAAGAGACTTACAAAGCCCAAAGTGCCCTGCGCCATGAAAGCTGTGTCAGCCCCAGCTGTAAAAAGGCTTGAGTTTAGTGAAGAAGGAGATGGTACCAAGAATGGTATTTTTCATGTTTTTGTATCCTTTCATATCTCACACATTTTCTTCTCCCCTTTTCCAGAGACAATAAAATAAAGAAGAGCAGAGGCATGAAAGGAAAAAGAATTATTAAAAAAAATGATAAAAATATGAGCATTGCATTGCTTTATAAAACTAATGATTATGTTAGTCATATTATTATGAGGAAAGTCTGGTCATATTTATCATAAAGGACATGTGACGGGATACAGTTCTTCTTAGAGTATATTCATATTGTCAAGCATCATAAACTTTTCAAGTGTTAGATTCATGTTCATTGCTGGCCAATCTTATTTAATATTCAAAATGAGAGCTATATAATTGTTAACTTTGTTCTTAAGAAAACCAATTTAACTACAATGCAAAGGAACAGAAAACGATTGCTGGAAATGATAATAGCATCATTATTAAGAGGTACTAGGTAGCAGTGATGTAAGAAAACATGCTATCAGAAGCTAAGGAGGCATAGATAACAGATTTGGTGCAAAAAATAAAGTGCTTACTTTATCCTGCTTGAATGGCTGATTCTGTTTGTTCTTTCATCATCGAGTCCAAAAAGATAATTTTTTAGAGGAGAACCATTTCGGCAAACATCTGAAAGTGAATAACTTTGTACTTATCTGAGCTTAAGAATCAGCAAAGAGAGCAGCATGGTTTTAGAGGGAGATGTGGTGATTGTTCTACTTTCTAAAAAGTTAGCTTCATATTTCTGTTTCATTGAAAAGAAATGTAGAAGGCAGCCAGGTTGCACAGAATGTTCTAAGAGGAACATTTTAATGGCTTCTCTACTCCTGACACCAGAATTTGATTGTGTTGAGTAGGTAGGGTTTAAACAATCCAGGTAAATCCTGATAACCATATCGTGCAGGGTCTTTAAGAAAGAAACTTAAGAAGGTGACTAGGTGATTTGGGGAATTTACTTAAGTTAACAAATTGTAATGAGAACTTGACACTGTGGAACCAGTAATTTTATTATTTTATTTTATTTTATTTTATTTTATTTTATTTTATTTTATTTTTTAATTTTTATTATTTTATTTATTTATTTATTTACTTATAGCAAGCATGAGTGGGGAGAGGGGAAGAGGGAGAGAGAGAATACTAAGCAGGCTCCAGTCTCAGCACAGAGACCAACGTGGGGCTCAATCCCAGGACTCTGGGATCGTTACCTGAGCCAAAATCAAGAATCAGATGCTCAACTGACTGAGCCACCCAGGTGCCCCCAAATGAGGTGATTTTAAATAAGTTTATTTTCTCTATATGTTCATACACCTTTGTTAATAGCTCTTTTATTAAACCTTTCTTGAATTAAGCATGCTATTCCTTTCTTTCTGGGATCTTTGTATATTCACACTTGAATTTTGAAGCTTATGATTCGAGTAGATAAGGATAGTTTTGAAACAATTTTTAAAGAAAAAAAGAGTAAATATTATTAGAGTATATCTTAGCAAAACCATCCAAGCATCTCTCTCTTCGATAGGTTTTTACCCATTTCCCAAATTTCTTGGGCACTTATTGCTTCTACCATTTCTCCACTGTAGCAATCACATTTTGATAAGAGTATTATAGTCAAAGGGTGGGAGGGGGGTTCTACTGCTTGATTAAATAATACACAGTTTTAAGGGCTGGTTACACAGTGTATGTAAGGCTGTTATTTCTGAGTCTGGTCCTTGAGCTTGAAGTTATCAGGGCAGGAAGTTGAGAAGGGAAGATGGATGTGAACCAGAGAAAGCAAGGATAAGACAAAATCTGCTAAGCTTAGATGGAACTCATGAGGACAGACTAGAATCCATATCAATCCTTCACCATCTCTATCTCATACCTAAACACGCACCTAGCCCAAGAGTTGGAGAAGCCGAAGCCGAAGGTAAGGCACAAAGAAGGTAAGACTGCTGCCTTGTACCAACAGGTAAGCCAAGAGACAAGCAGCAACATGTGCCCTGCAACAACCCCTAAAACGTAAAGAAGTGTGGCTATGTCTTGTGTCTACTTGCCAAATCTTATACAAAATTTATCTTTGGGCCTACACTACACTAACTTAGAACCATTCAGGGAGGCAACCCTGAGAAATTCTGTTTTAGCTTGACTAAACTGAGGCATTGATATCCACCATATCCATGTTTATTTACCCTTTGATATTCAGATGTCTGTGCCACAGAAAAAGGATTTCTGCTGCTATCACTACAGCCATTCATTTTTTTTCCCCCAAAGCCTTAAATACCTGGAAACATTGTAGGTGAATTGGAGTACTGACATGAATACTCCAAAATTTTCATGAAGTCTTTACACATAGGTGTAAAAACAAACAAACAAATAAACAAAAACTAGATTTTCCACATGATTCTCTCTAAATAATGGCAAATGATCATAAACTCTTGGTATCTTTATGTCTTTAAATTTATTGTGAATAGCAAAGAAAGTTAAAATGCAGTCATTCTAACAACTAGTGTGCAAGGAATCTTGCTAGTTATGGATAACACATTTGAGTCAGTAGTATTTGTTAGAACACAAAACGTTCCCTGGATGATTGTAACAAATAGTCAACAAAAAGGAGTCTTATATTTTCCTCCAGTTTTAGTACTCTTGACAGCATCATAAACTATAGGAGAAACTGGCCCAACATGCAGTATTCACTTTTAATATCATCAGTGCTCATCCATGTTGTTAACCATCTAAAGTATACCTGTGCTATGCTTCAGGCCTCGAGGGTCTCACGTATCAGAATCAAGTCATTTCCAAGGCAACTTGGATATATGCCCTCTCTTAGAGAAAGAATGTATGGAATATATCCATGTATATTTCATCCACAGTTATCAATATGCCATCTCCAGCCTACTAAGTGTCACTCCCATTTGGGATAATTGGAAAACAGAGGAACTGAGTTTTGGGAGAGAACACTGTGTTAAAACACAGAAGAGAAAAATAAATGTTGTGATGATGATGATGGGGAGGAGGAGGAGGAGATGATGATTATGATGATGGTGATGATGATGTGATAATGATGGGTTTATTTTGTTTTGTTGGTCCATGATGGCTTGGGTAAGTTAGTAGAGGAAAAAGTAAAGGCAAAAGGGATTTCAGAATTAAATGTTCCCTAGTAAAATCTGTTATGAAGCAAGGAATGGGTCAGTGTTGCAGGGGTACAAAGATGTAGAAATCAGTGAGGTGTAGAATTTAGGGATCCACAGAAGCAGGTTTAAATATGATAAATAAGGAATAAGAGAATGGAAACCCAGTGAGGCAGGACTCATAAGCCAGATATTGCTAGTTAACTAATCCTAGGCCAGAAAACCAGCAGCAATAAAATTAGGATACATGTTTGCTGAAGCAAAACAAACCATTTTGTATACACCACATGGAAACTATGACACTGTCAAAGGTTTCTAAAAAAAAAAAAACCAAGGGTTGATACATAGAGTTAAAGCAAAATACCATTATAACTAATTTAAAATGTCATTGAGGGATGCCTGGGTGGCTATGTCTGTTGAGCATCCGACTTCAGTTCAAGTCATGATCTCGTGGTTTGTGGGTTCCAGCCCGGCATTGGGCTCTGGGCTGACAGCTCAGAACTTGGAGCCTACTTCAGATTCTGTGTCTCCCTCTCTCTGCCCCTTCCCTGCTCGTGCTCTCTCTCTCTCTCTCTCTCTCTCTCTCTCTCTCTCAAAAATAATTAAAAAATTCATTGATACTGAGTTTATTTTAGCATGTTGTTTAGTGATTTGTTAGTAAAAAAATGGTTATACAGATTTTATGTATTTATTTAAATTCTTGGGTACCTGATACAATTTTTAACATATTGTATTCCTCAACTACAATTTTTTTTGAACAGCCTTGGTAGGCAAAACTCCAATGTATATGAAAGTGGAAATTAAGGAAACTAATTTTAAAATATAAAGTGGTTACAGTGAGAGAGTCAAGTCTGTTGCAGAAGAAGGTCTCTTTGGAGAATTATATTTTAATCACCAGAAGAAATGATTAATAATAAGGCTAGATTCAGTCAAAACTATATAACATTTTGTTGTTGTTGTTTTGTTTACAGCCAGTTTACAAGGTTAGTTTATACATTTTCAATGTGGGTTAGACTATATACTACATTCAGTGTTTTCTATTTTAAAAGTAGAATGAGGTTAAACACCCACAAGGCCTGTACATTGCATAAATTGATAAGGATGGGTAGTTTAAAAAATACAATTGAAAGCCTACATTGAATCTTATGCTGAAATAAAATTCCCATTACTGCTGCATGGGGACCAATGTGTTCTCCTTTGACAAGGACAGATTTTAGATTAAGTACTCTTAGATTGTAAATTACCATTCTTGATAGAAGGCCTCCCCTGTCTATGGTGCCTTAGAGAGCTGGGGCGGACAGAAAAAGTGTAGATTTCAAGAAAGCAAAATCCTGTCTCTTAATGACCCCCAACCCCCACACCCAAATTTCCATGTTTCAAGAGAAAGAATAGTAATGCGAAGATACTGTTGAATTTAAATAGGAATAAAGAACATTATAATTACAAATCTTAGTAGCCATTCTGAGAATAGTTGGCTGACATGTCCCATCACCAATTACAATTACATCAAATTCGGCCACCAGAGGTAGGGAAGGTGGGGGCCTGGCTCAGAGAGGCACCTCTCTGGATTCATCTTCAAACTTGCAAGGATTTTATTTTACAAATTCGTTGCATACAGTTCAGGTTAAATAATTAATATTTAAATAAGGTGGATATGACTTTCTTGAACAAGGGAAAAGATGAAGTGGAAGCTTCACAAACACAGGGTCAAAGTCTTTTTTTTTTTTTTTTTTAATCCTGTCACTCAGAGATAAGACATTAGCATCAGCACCCAATAGAGAGACCGCTTCCCCTAGGAGATAACTGAAGCTTCTAAATCAGTTTTGTTTTGATTTTGACTCGGCATTTTAAAAAGAAGGGGATGACAAAATGATCGTGGAGTAGATTTCTTATTTTTTTAAGAAAATCCATTCATCATATCAAAGTGAGTCCACACACAGGTATGCCTTTCAAGCCATAGTAAGCAGATGTTTATTTCCTAGAGCAAATACATACCACAAAATCAATTTGTGAACTCATTACATAAATCCATATTAAACTACTTAGTCTATATTTAATACTATAACAAGGACAGTCAGGGTAAATTAAATGGATTTTATTTCCAGATGGCAGAGAGCTCAAGTTAGTCCTTTTATTTCTAATTTATTTCTTGGTTCTAATCTGTGTCTGCCACAGACAGAGGAGAGACAAAGAAGAGAGAGAGAGTAAAAAGAAGTGATCACTTTTGCTCTTCTGATAGTTAAGGGCTAATCAAATCAATATGTTCCAGTCCTGGCAGTGACAGTACTCAATGATTATCTTATGTTCATGCATAACCCTTTAACTCATTCTTCCAACGTGGCAGCAGGATGAGTCCCTTCTTCAAAGCTGGGTAAAATACATTCAGCAAGGAGGAGTCATCTCATCAGTGGGAGAATGATTCACTTATATTCTATCAAAGAATTTAGGATACATAATAAGGCCCCGTCAACGCTCCCTTAAGCTTTTCATTACCATCAGCAATGCCAATAACTTATAGGATTTCAGGTCAGCATCAAATGCTCCTTTTCAATTCAAATGCAAACTGCTAACCATTTCCTCTTCCATATTATTCTTTGAATTTCTCTTTCTCTCTAGGAGCAGAGTGGCCACTCAGTTCACACCACAACTATTTCCCTCTGGAGATATTACAAAATATCTGCATTTATTTTTTTTCTTCTGCTCCAGTCTTTCGAATCTACATGACAGAATATTGTTTTCCAGTCAGACTATTAACTGTGTCTATTTCAATTATATTGCTTTGAGATTTTAATATTTACCTTTTTTGCTTCATCTTCTAATCTATAATAGTTTGTGCTACTCAGCATTATCAATTAACTAGTAATCAGTAATTGAGTGTCTGCCCTTTACCAGGTGCTTGAAATGCAGAGATGATCAAGACAGGGGCTCTCATGGAACTCAGAATCTAGACTCTTTCTGTCAAAAAACACTTAGGTCACTCTTTGTGATGTTCCACCTTTAGAAGTAATGGCTTTGCCATTTATTCAGTTAAATTAAGAATCTAGGAATCATCCCAGGTTCTTAAACATTCTTTATATATTAGTAGATCATCTCTACGTATTGAAGATCTAATATATCTGCTTACTCTTTCTGTATTGTTGTGGTAGGTGACCTTGTTCTGTCTTGCCCAGCTTCTTACTGATATACTTTCCCTATTAGTTTTGCTATTTCCAGTCTGTTTCCACCACTGCCAATGTAGCGATCATCCTCACTACTTCCAGAGTTCTCTTTTGAAAACACCAATAGCATCCTTTACATTCTAGCCATCAATATCCCACATAGCCTAGACAAAAAGCCCAATTTTCTTCGCATATTCAAAAAAGATACTCTGTGATCCATCCTGCATATCTCTCCAGTTTCACTAAGCTACACATACTTCACTGAAAATATACTTCTGCTTCTATGCTATTTCTCTAGGCTTTAGGTGTAACATTTCTTCTATCAGCCGTTTCTTTGCCCTTCTTGACAGCTTGGCAAAATCGTATTTCTACTTCAAAGTCCATCTCAGCTCAGATGTCACATCCTCAGCAATGAGTTTCTCTGATTCCCATAGAAAGAGTTGCTTAAGCTCTCCATTGTGTTACCCCTACATCGTGTATTTACATACTCTAGGGACTCATGGTAATGATTTGTTCTGTTTCCAACTTCTCTATTAGACTAGAAGCTTGAACACTTTTACTTAGCATCTGCATTCAGAATAGGAATAACTTCTAGGATAACATTTTATGTGCAAGAAATTACATACTTGGTATGAGGTTTTATTGCTGTTGTTATTGTTCTTGATATAAAAAGCAAAAGGTATTTACCACTTCACTCAGTTGAATTTCCCCGAGGGTCATGTTATCCTTTCTAGGCAAGTGTGTTAAAGACCTAAAATGTCTGATCAGAATTGGGCTCAAAGGCTCATGTTAAATAATGAGAAGTAAGGCTCGTGTACAAAAAGAAAGCAGGTGGTCTGTATGTCAGAAATCAGACATGGCATTCATGAGATCCAAAGGCTTATGTATGGACGACCAATTCTGTTATCTCTTGCTTCCTTCTATTTATGAAAACAAGAAGACAAGGCAAGAGTAAAATATAAAATAAGCTACATGGTATTTTCATTTCTTTCTTCTTCCAAGTAACTGCTATGCCGTTAGGAAAAGATCAGTTAGAGAATCGTTCTTCTCCATTCAAAATAGTCTATTCTGCTTTTGTACATTTTCATGTACATAAACTTAGTTGACATCTTTCAGAACTAAAGAATATTTTACCTGATTATCAGGTAGCTCTTCATTTAAATAGAAACTAGAACTGAAAAGTATCAGGAAATATGGGAAGATGGCTTTTCTACTTGATTTTTCTTAGTTTGCAATAGATGCCTCACTTTGAGGATGGATTGTTTTTTTATTTCAAGTGAATTTTCTTACATTCTACAATATATCACACTCAGACATAATCCAAATAAAAGAAATATGTTTTGTCAATATTGTCAGGGAAAGTTAAGGTTATCTAGGGATCTTGGTGGATATTTGTCAATACAAAATAACAAAGACGGCTATACATAGCGCATCCTAGTCATTTAGGGTTATTAACTAATTTTTTGGTTTTCAATGGAACTACATTATAGGTTAAAGACCTATGAGGAGATATTTATGTGAAAGCAAACTGTTCCCCTCCCTCCTTTAAAGATAAAAAAAAAACTATTTTGGAACCTGGAACTTCTCTCTTAAAGCGGGGAACAAAATAAAACAAGTGAAGGCACTTTTCTAAACAACAGAAACCTTGTCAGTCTGCATGACAAGTGATACCACTATCCTCCTCAAATAGGGTTTAGACAAAAACATAGTAGATGAAGCACTAGCTGTATTAGAATTTAAGGAATTTGTCTTAATATACAAAGAATGAAGCTCTCTTTAAAGGATATCTACCATCCCTAATGCTCCTTTCAGTTTTGTAAGCCTTTGGTATTCTGAGTATTTGGTAAATGTTAAATAATCAATATACCGTTATAGGTCATGCTGCACTAATTACATTTAACAATTAAGATTAGTCATGCTAAATTTTGATTTTTGGTTAAACTACAGATTCCTGGGTAACAGGAGTTACGTAATATTTACCTTTAAGACTCAAGACACATTCTACAACTGGCCCACCCTTAGCAATGACTTTTAGCACACTGGGAATTTGGGCAGATATCATTTGTGTGGCAGAATCTCAGGAATTTTAATTAATTTCAAGCTCCTCTCCTTTATTAGTAATTCACAAACTAGTCTGACTAAACTCAAATAAATATTAATAATCCTCCATTTCCCTGTCCAGGCTCCATGTGGTAGACTGAGTGTTGGGGGGGAAAGTCACATTATGGCAAAGTGGCTGAGACAGCAGGTGTGAAAGTCAAACTGTGCTAGCTGAGTGGCCTTGACAAATTAGCTACCTTCCTTGAGCAGGATGTTTCTCACCCACAAAGTAAAAGGAAAAGAACTGTATCTCCTTCATAGGATTCTTGAGAAGAATCAATTAGTATGGTATTATAAAGCCCTGACTCAACATGGTGCCCACTAATAAAGATTTAATAGTGTTTTTCAAATCCAGCTCCACCCCTTTAGAGCTGTTCAAATTACCATGCTATCTGACCTCTCTGAAGCATAATCTTCTAGTCTGTGGAATGAGAAGAGTAATATATTCGGGACCAGATTGTCATAGAAGACAATGGAATGATGCTTATGAAGTGCTTAGCACACAAAACCTGACACAAGTAGGTTTTTGAAAACGCCATTCTCTTCTGTATTTCCCTTTTTCTTCTGTATTTATATAAATCTTACTCTAAGCAGGGCTGACCAGAGCCCTATTGGCATATTCTTCTCCATAATTAAAATGGTATTTATTTTCTTATGTTTCTAAGTTTCTCATTAAATTTAAAATAACAAAATACAAAAGCCTTGTCTACTAGGGACCTTTTTGGTGTTCTGAGAGGCAGAGAATACTCCAAGTAGTTTATTTGGGGGCTGAAGTCACAGACAAAATCACACTCACATTTCTAAAACTCTTGGCATACTTTAGTATATATTGCTTGTTGTTTGATGCTTTCTTTGCACCCATGTATTTTGATTTCTAAAATAAAAATAATATTATAGTTTTCTGAAATTATAAATATAGATATGGAGATGATTTAGATTTAAACTTATTTTAAAGGTTCATACCCATATTGTATAAAAATAATTATATTCTACTTTTTTTATACTTTATTACGCCATTTCTATATTACATAAATTTATTCCACTATACAGTAATATTCCACTTATCACTGTAGCATATCCTGGAAGAATGGCAGAGGTTAGTGTTACTCTTAGAGCCCTAAGGAATGATAATTCAATCTGATCCCTACAAAAACCAGAGCAAACCTAGAGAATGACAGTAGACAGCTACGTAAGTAGTGGTTCCTATTCTATCTGCTATGCCACATCCTATACCTCTGTGTGAGCAGATTAACACAACCTCTAGTACAATATATTTAGCCATAGTGATGTGTTCTTTTACAATCAGAACATTTTTTTCTCATTTACTAGGAATAAAAAGTCATCATTCATTTTCAGTCATGTCCCAGGGCTATGTTAACTCTCCCATGTTCTGTCATAAAATAGTCCAGTGGGACCTGGACCATGCAGATGTTTTGTAGCATATTTCATTTGTCAATTGCATTAATACAATCATGTTAATCAGACAAGTTGAGTGTGAAATGGCAAACATATGGAGGGTTTTGGTAAAACACACATCCTTCAGCGGTGGCAGACAAATCCTATAAAGGTACAGTGGCCCATAATAACATCAGTGAAGTTTTTAGGGGCACATGGTTTGGAACGTGGCAAGACAAGTCCTATAAATAGGGACAGATTATTGTATTTCATACCTCTAAGTACTGAGGAAGAAGCAAAGAAACACTAAGAAAATACTAAGAAAGAAGTGCCTATAATTGCTCATCATAAATTGGGTTTTCAGAAATGCATCAAGTCAAAAGGTCAGCTGGCACCATCATCAACTTGTAGCAAGATTAAAGATTAAACAACTGATATCAGGCACAAACATGACCAGAGGGCATAAGAGCAGCTAACCCCAACAACCATATTTCCACTGTTATATATGTATTTTCCCCTCAACTCACACTTATGGCCAAGTGACTGAGGAGGAAAAAGACCAAGCTTTGTCAGTTTGGTATGTGGATATGTAGGTGTACTCAAAATAGATGACTATTATACCACAGCCTCAGTCAGATATAACCCTGAAAGAAGGCAGTGAGAGAACATTCCCCGGAAGGCAGAATGTTGAGTACACCAGGCCATTTACCTTATGTGAAAAGAAAAATGGAGCAAAGTAAGAATATACATATGGACTATGAGCAAAGTCAGATGGTTTGGCTGATTGACTATAGTTCTGGAGAGAGAGTGAAAGTTCAGTGTCAAGGAGGTTTGGAAAAGAGGGATGTGGGTGGGCCTATGAGAGTGAACACCAGGTGCAAAGATTCTTGAATCTAAACACCAGATTGTATCTTCCAAAAAAGTGGCACTAAACAATCAAATAGATGGAACAGTTCAGCCAGGTGGCATCAGCCAGGCTCTGGTGGTGGCACAAAAACATGTGAATGAAGAGGCTATAGTGGTCATGATGGAGTCTACACATTGCCCAATAGCATGGGCTCAAACTCAACAAAGCTGCTACTGCTTACCAGCAACTACTGCTACTGCCATATATGTAATATACAAGCAAACAAGACAAATGCTGAGCACTCAATAAAACACCATTCTTCGATGAAACCAACTAGCCTATTGGTGACATATTGTTGATATTGAACTCCTGCTCTGGAAGGGGCAGAAATTCATCTTGACTGGAGTATACACATGTTCTTCCTTTCCTGTTCTCATTCTCAGGGCTTCAGCCTGCAGCACTATCTGAGAGCTCACCTAGTATCTTAGCCATCAACATGGGATTCTACATATCACTGCGAAAGATCAAAGAACTCATTTAATAGCAAAAGAGGTGTGGGATGAACATATGACCATAGAATCTCCTGATCCTCTCAAATACCAACTACTGAAAAGCTGCTTGACTTATGACAAAAGTACAGCCTTTTGGAGGAGCAATTGAGGAAAGAAATGAGAGATGATATTCTAAGATGGGGTACCTTCCTCTAGGGTGCAGTGTATTCTCTAAACCGATGACCAGTATATGTTTCCATGTCCTCAACAGTAGAGTACATGGACACAAGAGATTGAAGAAGGTATGATCCTGCTTACTTACCATTACTCCCAGTCACCCAGTTGGAATATGTGTGTTTCTTATTCCTGCAATTCTAGACTCTATGGATTTAACAGTCCTAATCCCAGAGCAGACATCATTGAACTTGAGGGATCATTGCTGCCTGGTCCTTTCAGGCTTCGTATGCCAAAATGCCAGTATGCAAGGCAAGAATTATTACCCAGATCATCAGGAGGAGGAGGGAAACAGGGAAGAATTATTGGCACTCAGGTGATCTACTGGAGGTGTCTCTTGGTAGTCTTTCCCCCAACTTTGATGGTAAGTGGACTAGTACAGTTTCTATGACCTGTGAAGGGATAGGAGTTTGAGTCTTCCCACATGATGAGCCACGTGGACCAGCAGAGATGACAGCTGGGGGTGAGAGGAATACCTAATGGGTAGGAGGAGAGAAACAATGAATACCAGTTGTAGCCCTGAGACCAGTTGCAGTTGCACCGGAGGGGGATTTAATTCACACCTCTAAACTTCCTGTTTTCTCCAGGGAAAGAGAGCAACTCATATTCTGAAATAGTTATTTCCAAAATTTTATTACATGAAGGAAATAGATCTGAGTGGCGCAAGGGGAGGACTGCAGTAGATAGAGTGGTACACCATCCAGCTCTCTCAGGACTGCAACACTCATTCCTCCTGCTGGAGGGAGTGGTAGTGCCTGATGGCTCCCTACTGAAGCCATCTCAGGTGATAGCCTTTAGCTAAAGAGAACACCACTCAAGGGCACACCCATTTCTGGGGATAGAAATGAGAGGAGGACAGCCTGAGGTTTCCCAGTTTCAAAGCTTCCACAGGGATCATTTGAAGTCTTTGTTCTGACTGTATTGTAATTGTAATGCATTCCTTCAACCTGTGTATATGAATGCCATTTCATTATAGTTCTATCAATATTGATATTATCACCTAATAATTAAAAATTATACCTATATAATTTTAACTATTCACTTCTATATACCTCCTACTAACTATCACATTGGTAAGTTAACATTTTCTAATAATAATATATAAGAAAGTATATATATAAGAAAGAAAAACTATACATATTTGCATGTGTGTGTATACATACTCCTGTTATCAAGGGGTGATTTACCTGTAAAATACAGAAGTATAACAAGCATATGATCATTTGAATTCCCCATAAAAATCAAGATTCTTATCTACTTCCTCCCTATAGAGGTAAGAAAAAAAAGATCTAGAATACCACTTTTTGGTGTGTTTAACACAAATGTATGATATGATCAATATTTATGAATCTATCAAGTCTTCCATATTGTATGCATTTATAGTTATCACTGGTATCAGGATACTTCACATTACTGTAGGACTCATTTCTAATTTCAAAGTCTGCCATACAGCCATATCCTCCTGATTAGCACTGAGCTAGCTTCCTACTTGAAGCACATGCTGAACCAAGGACAAGGTGAATGACAAGCCTTTATTTGCTGAGAAACCTCTGCCAACATAAAACTGGAATGAGAAGTCATTAAACTGATACTGCAAACCTTGCAGCAAACCTTTCCACTAGCAGTCATTTTGAAACAAGCCTTTCCCCTTAACCTTGTCCACCGCGCTAAAAACTTAAACTCAAATGGATGTTGTTGTTGAAATATTTGTTTATTAATTCTTTTCTTGGAGGAAGAAAAACATGCCAGAAGAAAGCTGTCATTGTACCCACCCTATTAAATGCCTGCTATTTTTCTTGAGAACAAACAAACTAGCAGAAGACTAACATTTGGGTAACATTTGGGTAGCAATTTAGAGCCTACAAACCTCTTTTACATACCTTTATTGTAATAAATTTTTGAGATGATTATCTACTGCATTTTATAGTTGAGAAGATAAAGACTCCGAAAGGTTAGGCAACACTGTCTGTGATTCTGTCCATACATATATTCTATATTCCATCAGGTTTTAAATCTCTATAGGTAAACTAGAAAAGGATGTGGGGGTGAAATGTAGACATATCTCATCTACATATGAATGCTATATGATAAAAGATTAAATGATTGCTTTTTGCCAAACGTAGGCCATCACTAAACCCCTCAGGAAAGTATTAGTTTGAGTGTCAACGCTCTAAGGAAAGGGTACTTTGAGGTAGAAAATAAAACAGCATGGACAACCATCCTCTTATTTTGTCTCTACCTTGGCAAACAAAAATAACATTTCAGCAGATTGAACACATTCATGGCCATATACGCTGACACTGGAAGCTACCTTGAAAATTCTGGTTCTGTATCCTATTAGCTACAGTTAATTACCAAGGTTTATAAGGGAAAATTCTCGTGGAAAACTTATGAGCTTATAATATCACAACATTGGTAATATGTTTCAAAAACGTTAAGTTAACTTTTATTTGTTCAGACTCAATGATGGAAAACTAAAGAGAATGTTTTAATGAGCATCTCACTTTGTAGGAGGAAACTGTCTAATGACTTAGTTTCTAGCTTGGATCCACAAACATGTTAGTCTAGTACATGGAATTGGCCCATCTAAATTATCTACAGAATTCCAGGAACAATTTGATCCCACACTAAATAAAACTGAGCATGTAAGTCATGGTAACCCTTGTCATATAAGAGACAAAAAATTAATTTAATTGACCACCAGTGACTAATACGAGACTGAGAAGTACTTCCTATTAGCTTTGATTACATCATTTTACATAGTTGCTTAAGTGCTATTACACTCACAAATTCTAACAGATTTTGAAGTGTTAAGACTAATTGTCCAATTTTTCATTGCTTCATATAATAGTACTGAATTTACTATGAAAGAGTCAATATTTAGTAAGAAACACTATAATTAGTTGCAGTTAATATACAATTATATGGATGAGCATCCTGATATTCCTCTTGTCTGTTTGGATTTCAAGGTATTCTTTTCACATCAATAGGGAATAAGTCACAAAAACAGATCCAAACAAAACAAAACAAAATAAAACAAAGCTTCTGATTTTATGCCTTAGTGATTATGACCAGACTTAAGTACTTCTGCTAATTTTATGCTATATGATACACTGCCTTAATAAATTTTTGAAAATTCAATGTTATTTGTATCAGTAGACTTTTCCAAGAAAGGACAGGGAATTGATAAAAGCACACATTTTCCTAAATGCTGAACCAATATATTTTGCCTCCTACAGGGAGGGAATTCTATTTTGTTACCAGTGTTGGCAGAAAAAAAAAAAAAACAAAATAAACAAAACCAGCACTAGAAAACATTCAATATTAACATGGGACACATAGTCCATATTACTTTCTCTATGGAAGACATGATATGGTGCCTTTCCTAAACAAACCTATACTTAGGGAATGTTTATAATGACATGCATTCATTTTGGCCATGTAGCATTTTTTTTTTTTGTGCACATTAGAATATGAAGAATATATTACTTCTTCCCATGGCAACTTCATTCTATCTTTACCCATTTCTGCCATTAAATTAAAAATATTCCAGACTGCATATGGCCCAATCATCACTGCATTTATTCCCTGGCCCTCAACTCTCCTGGACAACAGTTATGCATTTTCAATGTCCTTCACTGCAGACCACTGCCAGGAAAATGAATGCCAACCAGCAGCTGGAAGAAGTATAAGCAGCTTAGAGATAATGGATACCTTATATCTATCTTATCTTTCCAGCCTTGTTCTCTATCCCGCATCCCCTCAGCAAAAGAAAATTGCTAACTTTCCCACCCAGCTATCAAATAGTTTTTATTAATTTAATTACTACCTGCCCACACTCCAATTTACTGGATAACTTGAGGGTAAGTAATTCATCAACATCAGCTTTGCCAACTGGATCCTAATTTAACTGCTTACAGGTTTGCAAATCTGGCTACTGAAACCTTGTTCTTGTGACACCTAACACATTGATTCTTGATACTTTCTGGCTGGTGTGTTCACTGACTGGTGGCCTTGGAGCTATAGTTGGCCTCCTCCATTTGGAAAGGCAGCTTCTTAACCAATGTGCCCCGCCCCCCACCACATAAGTAAGCAAATAAATTAAAACAAACAACAATAAAACTTTTCCTTAGCTATTATAAGAGATAAAGAATACAAATAATATAAATCAGCAAAAGTATTTTAATTTCCATTCACCACCACTTACATAATATGGGTAAATCTTTCTGATGCATGTGTAAAATCTTAAGAAAGCAGAACATTTTCTGTGCTTTCATGCATTATGTGAGTGTGCATGTGAGAGAGAGAGGGAGGCAGGGAGGCAGCAGTCTAGCACTGTGTATATGGCATCACAGTATTCCATATATACTGTTATTGATAGGACTTCCTATAGTAAGATGACTTTTTTTTAATGCCTTTGATCCTCTTGACCTGTGTATATATTTCACCTGTTAGAGTACACACATCTCAATATTTCTCCCAAATTTATTTTCTGGAGAGCAAAACAAGTCATTAACTCAGTTTAATTTAGTAGATTATGTTTACTCTATTTCCTAAGTCACTAATTGCTAGAGTGGGAATAGCTAGCTGTATATAAAAGACTATGTGAAAACTTCATTAGGCTTATGTAAATATCCATTAACAATGGACACTGGCTGGAATAGGCCATTGTGTGTGCTTCAGTGAGAAGCAGATTGTTATGGCTGCCAAGAGTAACTCTCAGCCGCAAGCTTGTGGACAGACCAAAGCTGAACAGCTGGCCATATCAGCCCAAATGTGCCTCAAAATATATGGTAGCCATTTATTGTTGAAACTTAAACAGAGAGGGCTATGTTCTTCCCACCGTGGTCAGCCTCATTGCTGAATTTATATTTATAGCTGGCCTCTCCACCATCTGTGCATGTGGACTACACTGCATCTCCAAGGAGTTGGAGAAGCATTATATGAAGACCCGACTGAATAGCTGGGAAAAAGCAGTCCATCATTTATAAGGGTGTGTGTGTGTGTGTGTGTGTGTGTGTGTGTGTATGTACAGCAGTCATAATAGTGTCCTGCCATGCTTTCAGATTTTTATCTTCATTTTCTTTTACTTTCTGTTCTAATCTGTTGCCAAATACATTAAACACTGACCAAGAGTGCAGAATCTACTGACAATACTTTACCATCTACATGCAAGAATGAATTATCCAGATTCACAGAGGCTCGTCCCAGTGAGGAGGGAAATGACTCACCTGCCTAGGGGAGGCTTGCTCTACGTGGTAACTTAGACCTAAACGAATCAGGGCCCGGATGGAATACAAGATGCTGGTAATAAATGGCTACCTGTTGAAATCAGAGCTTTCTGGGATAAGTGAAGCTGGAGGCTTATAACTGGTTTATTGAATGAGCTGAACTGCTAGAATATTAAGAGGAAACAGTTTCATTTTAGTCTGTGGTCCACTTTCATACACACCTTGTCAGATCTATTTCCTATCCCTGATAGCAATTTGGGCCATTCCTCTGGTCCTGGGGTCAGCTTACAATATCTTAAAAGCCTTATCTTCAGGTAATAAAAACAACAAACAATAACCACACACACACACACACACACACACACACACACACACACAGTAAGACAGTAAGATCTAAATCAAAACACCAATCTAATGTTCAATTTAAAGTTTCTTCCCATATCAGAGTAGACCTGAGACCAAAAGTGAGGAAGAGCTAGTGGGACTGTCAGTGGTTTTTACAGTCTCTTAGATCTATTGTTTTCTCCTCCATTTAGATCTATTATTTTTTCCTCCTCTATGTCTCCCCCTGTCTCCAGGGTCAGACATCCAGGAGAGGATGGATTTGCTCTCAAAAGAGGAAGGCATCCACAAGCCTCTTTTTTTGTGAGGCAGCTCTGTGGGTTCTTGAGAGACTGCCACCCTTCCCTTAGGAATGCTCTCACTGGACTCTTTGCATGGTCTAACCAGCTCCCCAGATCAGCTCCCTCTCAGATGGTGTTTCTCTTCTGGTTTGGGTAGCCTCAGCAGGCAGGACCTCTCAGGCATAATCCTTTCAAAATGACTCCAGCCCTGCTATCTTCAAGTGCAACTCACATCTTTGTTCGTTCCCAAGCTGGAAATAGAGCTTCTCCCCACAGTCGCCTTCCCCTTTCTCTTTCCCAGCATCCTTGTGCACAGTTCCAGACAATTTCCAGCTTCTAGCTTGTGTAATTTTCCCATTTCTCACTTTTACAAGCAATTCCTAGTAAAAGATAGACACACACACACACTCGCACACGCACGCACGCACAACCTGTTCAAGAGGTTTTCTTGGTGTCTCCACAACTTGACTTGTGTGGAAGGGAAAGTGCCCTGATTATCTCCAATCCTATGAATTCTAGAACTTCAGAGAATCCTCCATTCCTATGGGCAATTGTAGGGAATGGTCATTGGGTGTGTTTGGTCAGTGTCAACAAGTTTTAGGAGAAACTATTTCACGCCTCTTTTTAGAAATATAGGATTGCTTATCCAGCATTTTCCTCAGCTTTATGGCCATAGCTGAAAATCAAGTTTAACTAGAATTCTCTTATTCTGTGACTTGTGATAGCACCCATTACTAGCATAAATGTGGCCATACTGTCATTACTAATGAGATGGTGCACAGTTCTTAAAGCCTGGCTCACATTACAGACTGATTTTAGATGTTTCTTTTCTCCTACTTATCCCTTACTATTTCAGCATAAGAGAATGTACTTTGTCACACAAATAATGTTATACTAACACTTAAAGCACATTAAATGGAGGGAAAATAAATAGTCCGTCAGTGAAATCGGCAATCTTGAATGAGAGTTAATTGTCCCTTTTAATTCCTAGATAATTCCTTTAGTTGCTTTACTCATCTGGGACTGTTGCTATATGGTTGCTTTTTTGGTTTCAATCAAGAAAGAAAGGGAAAGTCATCATCGAGCATTATTATGAGAGTCCAAGAGCCTTCAGATGATTGGTTAGGGATGCACAAAATATAAGGCCTTCCAAGGCACATTTTAAATGATAGAAGCCAACGAAAGACTTTGTCTCATACATTTGAGTTACTTTCTATTAAACTTACTGCAGGGAAAGAGTGAGACAAGAGTGGTGAGTCATGTCAAGAGGGAGGAAATTGGTCTTGAAGAGTTGAAAGCAACATAATCAACAGGTGGTATGAAAACTTCCATAGAAGATATTAATATTTTAAAGTATTTGGATCTATATAAACAAATTTTCCATTTCTGTTTTTTAAACAAATGAATACTTTCGACTTTCTTTAGTGATAGAACATTTCAGAGCAGCTGACCAGTTTGTTTTTCTTTTTCTTTTCTTTTTTCCTGACAGAATTTTTGTTGTTTGGGGGATAAAAATATGTCTTATCATAGTTATGATAGTTTTGAATGCACCACCATATTAAACTTCCAAAAGACTATAGGACAAAATAAAATTAAAAAAAAAAACTTTACAAATCATAGACAAAAGACATTTCATCAAAATCTATTTATAAAAAAATAGAAAAATGGTCAAGTGATTATTTCTACTATTTCCACTGATTCAAGACCATATATATACACCATATATGGTATATATATATACACACACACATATATATGGCATTTATATATATATATTTATATATATATATTATGTATATATATATACACACACATGGTATTTTTATATATATATATATATCGAGAGAGAGAAATATATATATTATACATATATATATATATCAAGAGTGAGAGAAGAATATATATAAATACACACACACACACACATATATATATATATATATATCTTGAGAGAAGTGTATATATATATACATATATATATATATATACACACACACACAGAGAAGTATTCTATATATAGAATATAGAGATACTATATTCTATATTCTATATATATATACATATATGTGTGTGTGTGTGTATTCTATATTTACCTGAAATATTAGAAGAGAAGCAGGCCACAAGAGGGAATAAGGTAGCAATTTAGTGGTTATTATCTTGACAACCAGAGGCACATACTGTTCATGACTATGTCATTGGATGGAGATACATACCTAGTTTTCTAGAAAGAATATGCCATCAAAACATAAATACACACCTTGATAAACTAAATAATTAAATAATTTCCAAATGACTTTGAGAGATAGGGAAAACAATGTGGATGTTACAAGTGGACCATGCATAATGGCAGCTGCCAGTCCCAGAGCAAAGTTCCCCTCATCTTACCAGGCTTAGGGACAATGAGCTGTGCACTGGTCTGGGCATTTCCAGCCTCATTTTCAGCTACACATTGGTAAAAGCCTTCATCTGACTTTACCACTCCAAGGATTCGTAAGTTGCTTCCTCCCTAGGGAGAAGAAAGAAGCAGGTGAAATATTTTACAAAGCAAAAACAAACAAACAAACAAACAAACAAAAACTCAAAGAGACAAAATGAATATAACATTTTAATAAAACTTCACAGGAGAAGCAACAAGGGAGGCCATGAGAGTTCTCAGCCTCATAGATATGTCTTATGCCACTTGGAAAATGTCACAGATTCCCAATACTCTGTCGAATCTATGCGTATCCATTTAAGCTAGTTCTGCAATAAAAACTATTCTCACAAAAATACACATCATCCTCAATATCTAAATTAGCAGCAAACAGAGAGTTCTTTTATTAAATAGGCAAGAAAAAAGGTTAGCTCAAAAGAAATTTCATTTTTTCCCTTGTTATTGAAGGAAATTTGGGTTCAGCAGCTGCTGGGGAAAAAGAAAAGAAATCAAAACACTGATTTTTGCAGCCTCTAAAAGACAAGAAATCTAGGTGGGATATTTTCTGGAAGTGTTTACCGAGAAAATAAAAGTCCAAAAATCCTTTTAAAATTGTAATTGCTTTGACATGTGCCCTTTTGGGGGATTTGGAGTGGTGGTATGCTAGATATTTTATACCATGTCCTTCTTGTTATATGGCTGAAATGCTTCACCTTCAGAAATCCATAAATTAAACACAGCAATGTTAACTCCTATTTTATATAAATTGAGCCACCATCTTTTTCAAGGATGGATGATAAAATGATCTGGAAATAGCATTTAATTATACTAACTCAGTTTTTCTTCAATATTAGTGTAAGAATTAGTTCAGTAAGTGAGACGTGTTAAATCACTTCCCCTGAAGTCATTAAGAGATAAATATTACCTCATGGGGAATTCTTAATTGTTTTTAGTGTCTTGTAGTCAATTCTCTGCTGATGTAAAATTCTTAGATAAAGCTGACTAACTTCTAATTAACAATTCTCATATAAGTTACTATTTGCGCTAAATGTTACTTTGTGACAGACAATGGCTCTCAGATTTCTGCAGCTATTGGGGAAACATTTTTAAGCACAATTTAATGTGAACAGAGCTCACACTGTACATTTTCTTTTTACCTTAAGAAAAGAAACATTTAAATAGGTTGGCTGTAATGAGTCATTCTGGGAGAAAGATTATTCAAACTGTAGAAAAAAATAAATGTTGCATTTTATCATGTGTCCTTAAGGGGACTCAACAATTTCCTTTATATGCAAGTAGCATATATTCTAGGCAGACACAACACATTTCAAGTTGCCCCATGGCAGGTCATTTTTAATTCAGTGGTAGTAGAAATGGCATTACACTTAAAGGAAATAATGGGTTGGTGTGGCACTGAAAAGTTACATTTTTTCTCTTTCTTACTCCATTCCCAACCAATTAAACAAATGAAACTAAAAGGGGAAAATACTAACTGGTGATAAAAGTAATAAAGATATGCTTTATGGATATATTCCCTAAGAACCCTCGTGGTGTGACAAAATGCATGCATAAAGAATTACGGAAGTTTCTGAAAGTCAACTGATCCAGCAACAAAGAGGTGGATCCACAAATGAGCACCAGTGCAAGGTCAAGTAGAGCACCTGCCTGGATTGGCAGGGCACCTGTGGTCTATTACCCTTCTGCCAGAAGACCTGGCTTACACACTCTTCTTCGACAGGTCATATCTGCATCTCAACCTAAGAGAAGGAGGCCTAAATACTCCTTCTTTAGCTACAAAGTTCTCTGATATTTGGAAAGTGCTTTTCATATTTCTCATATATTCATATCCTTGAATTCAGAACCTCCCAGGCCAACCTACACCTAAAGGAGAGCTTTCATAGAGAATTTTTTACATGAACAAAGAATTCTGCTGGTAACAGCAAAAGCAAAGCTAATAATGATAGGTATTGAGTGCTCACTGTGTACCAGGAAAACAACGTAGTATATATAATACATCATACCTATTATTCCCCAGAGGGGATAGAATGCACTAGAACTTAGAGAAACTATAAGAACTGTTATTCTCAGCTTCAATTCTTTCCAATGTTCAGAAGTTCAATGCCATGTGAACTCTGGATCTCCATGGCTTTGCTACCAAGGCAACTACCACTGTCATTGTTACTGTCACTACATCCTTTTCTACTGCTCTAGTAGGATCAGCTGTCCTATTTGGAATGGTAGCAAAAAAAAAATGCCTGTATTATGGAAGTAAGACTACAATAATCATAAGTTGAAACAAATAATCTTGTTGAAACTTTATTATAAAGGGTAAAAGTCAAAGAAGTAAGATATTCTTGGCTTCATATAGTTTAGGAGTAGGTTCTAAACTCTGTTCTCCTAAGAACCAGCAATGAGAATAGTTGGAAACATAGTCTTGGGTCCTCTTTCCATTGTTTGTTTATTTAAAACCTTGTCTGTAAAACAAGAGGGCTGGGCTGTTTGATCATTCTTTTTCAACTCAAAAATTTTAACTCTAGAAAATCATTTACTTTACTAGAAAAATTTTAACACATCATAAAAATTCCAAACAGGAACACTCTTCCCAGGAAAGAAAAATGACTGAAAAGATAGGAAACAATGAATGGGATTGTAAAGCTAATATGAAAAGAAGATAGTTACCACTATTTGAAAATAATCACTAGGAATGACCACATCTCCATTCTTCATCCAATTCACAGTGGGCACAGGCTTTCCAGAGACGGAACATTCAAACTCAATATCCATGCTTTCATAGGCATACAGGTTGGAAGGGTGATTTAAAAACCATGGCGGAACTGCAAAGACAGAAAACAAAAGTAAGCGGATGAGAATATGAACCAGCATGCTAAGGTCTTTGCCCAGTAAGATGCACTGAACAGGAATGGAGAATATTTGTAATTCAAATAATTCCCTGAAACCCTTAGTTTGTTATACAGAAACCACTGTAGAATGCATCTTCCCTCTTCCAAACACAGTTAAACAGTTGTAGTTAGTGGTGTTTTGCTGCAGGAAAGAATAACAACAACAACAAAAAAATGCTTTTGGAGAAAATATTATATAGGTAGTAAACATTCTGAATACCTAAGTATTTGTATCCAATTGACTTACATAAAGGATAGTGAACAGTGCATAAAGCTATGGAAACTTAACCTGATAAAGTAAATAAAGGGAAGCTGATAAATCTGAGAAAACCCAGACCGTGAGAGAAGAAAGCCTGGTGTCTGTAATTCTAGAATTTCACTGGGATTTAGTTAATGTGATGGACTCATTCCCTGTTGAAACTGGCTGTGATGATAGGCACAAAGAAATGACTATCACCTTTACTGTGGACACATTCCTATTGTCTTAGCAATTATCTATTGTGGCACATAACTGCACTGCATTATTATTTTCCCAGCATGATATGTGATATACTAATTTAATTTAATGTCTTAATTGCCATAATACTAGTTACTCTATGATGGAAATTTGTCATTGAAAGAAAATTACAAATAAAATATAGCACACCTTTGCTAATGAATCTCTCAGGCTTGGTCCATCAAAACCCTGCCTAAGAGAGGTAAATTTTAAAAAGAAATGTTCATTCTCTTCCATTGGGAGTCTTAAAGTGATGTTAGATTTGAATATTCATATTGCCTTGAGACTCAGGTTAAATTCACAGTGAAATAGCAGCCTTGATCCTGTTTTCACATAAGACATGGACATGCATTTTTAGTAGCCATTTTTAAAGTTAGATTGCATTTCTGTCATTGCTGTTGCTATGCTCAGTGAGTAAGGAGTGCCTAATTTTTGCTCATTTAACAGTATATTTTGCTCTCTCTGACTGCCATCAGCTCTTTCAAACCACCACTGACTTCACAGTCAACTTGCAAACATTGATGATGGTTCTGGAAAAATGGGAGAGCCAGTGGAAAGTGTCCCAGGTTCAAGTCCTAGTTTTTCTACTGAAGATCTTGGAAATCTCAGTCTCTCCCTCCTTTTCTCTCTCTCTCCCTTTCTCTCTCTCTCTTCCTCCTCCTCCCTCTCTCTACCTTATTTGCCTGATTTTTAACTAAATATTTGGACCTCTAGTACTACACAACTTTAAAATTCTTTAATCTTTCACATGGGCAAATTGACTTGTATGACTCAGCTGGGATGCATTAATATTCACAGACTAAACATATGGAAAAAATGTGTCAGATAGCTTTTCTAAAAAGAACATATCCCCATTATATACAGAGCTGAAATTACTTATTTATAATTGATAATATTAGTAAGAGACTGTTTTTATCCCTTAACCAAACTCATTGACAATGAACCAAAAGGCATCAGAAACATTTATTGAATGACTCTCTAAGCAAATATGTCAGCTGTCTGTTGGATTCTGTTCTCAATTTTATTATAGATTTTGATCAACTATTTATTTACTTGCAAATAGCCAATATT
Organism: Prionailurus bengalensis; assembly: GCF_016509475.1. Taxonomy (NCBI): domain Eukaryota; kingdom Metazoa; phylum Chordata; class Mammalia; order Carnivora; family Felidae; genus Prionailurus; species Prionailurus bengalensis. Next base: position 72,203,232 of record NC_057356.1, on the reverse strand, counting down.
TATTGTAGGCTGACCGTTTATAATTTATTAGGCTAAGAACTTTATATTTATTATATTCACCACACCTAAGGCTTTGTGATTCCTGTTTTACAAAGATGCTGAGGTACAAGGAGTTGAACTAACTTTCTCCAAATCATGCTACTTGTAGACCACGGAGCCAGACAGGCTGACTCCCCTGCCTACATTATGAACTACTTTGTAATAATTGTCTCTTTTGCCACTTGAAAATGCAGGTGGAAGAATAACTCATTAACATTCTTGAAGCCTCAAAGATAATAAAGATAAATAATTAGAGCTATTAAAAATATATATAATACCATGTTGTCTATTCCTCTTCCCCCGTTAAGACCTTCTAACCTGGGGCCATGAAAACTTCTTGAATCCTCCCATTCTTAGTGTTCACTTTCATCAGAATTCCTGATATCACTTAGGCCTATTTCAGAGTTTTCAAACTGTGAGTGACATCCATTCGTGGAATGGCAAATTCATTTTTGGAGTTGAGACTAAAATTTAAATATATATGCATGTAAAAATATGTACATATATATAAACATATACAGATATACACATATATATCCAGTTACACTTCATTTTATTGTACTTCATTTAATTGAGCTCTATTGTGCTTCCCTGACCCCAGATTTTTTACAAATTGAAGGTTTTGTGGCCACCCAGCATTGAGGAAGCCTATTGGCACCAGTTTTCCAACAACATCTACTCCCTTCCTGTCTTTGTGTCACGTTTTGGTAATTCTTGCAATATTTCAAATGTTTTCATTATTATTATGTTTGTTAATACAAACTGGCCATCTATGATCAGTGATCTCTGATGTTACTACTGTAATTATTTTGGGGTACCATGAACCACATGCATGTAAGACGGTGAAATTAATGAATAGATGTTGTATGCGTTCTGACTGTTCCACAGACCAGCCACCCCCCTATATTTCTCCTTCCTCTTGGGCTTTTCTATTCCCTAAGACATAGAAGTATTGAAATTAGGTCAGTTAATAATCCTATAATGGCCTGTGAGTGTTCATGTGAAAGGAAGAGTCACACATGTCTCTTCCCTTAAATCAACAGCTAGAAGTGATTAAGCTTAATGAAGAAGGCATGCTGAAAGATGAGACAGCCTAAAAGCTAGGTCTCTTGTGTCAAATATTCAACTTGTGGATGCAAATCAAAAGTTCTCAACGGAAATTAAAAGCTTTACTTCAGTGAACACACATGATAAGAAAGTGATAAAGTCTTATCACTGATAAAAAGTTTTAGAGATCTGGATAGAAGATCAAACCAGCCACAGCATTCCCTTAAACCAAAGGCTAATATAGAGAAAGGCCCTAACTCTCTTCAGTTCTGTGAAGGCTGAGAGAGGTGATGAAGCTACAGAAGAAAACTTTGAAGCTAGCAGAGGTTGTTTCATGAGGTTTAAGGAAAGAAGCCATCTCCACAACATAAAGGTGCAAGGTGAAACAGCAAGTGGTGATGTAGAAGCTACAGCAAGTTATCCAGAATATCTAGCTAAAATCATTAATGAAGGTATCTACATTAAACAACAGATTTTCAATGTAGACAAAATGGCTTTATATTGGAAGATGCCACCTACGACTTTAATAGCTAGTGAGGAGAAGTCAATGCCTGGCTTCAAAGCTTCAAAAGATAGGCTGACTCTCTTTTTAGGGGCTGATGCAGCTGGTACCTTGAAGTTGAAGCCAGTGCTCATTGCCATTCTAAGAATCCTAGAACACTTAAGAATTATTCAATCTAATCTGCCTGTGCTCTATAAATAAACAGTCCGGATGACAGCACATCTGTTAACAACTTGGTTTACTGAATATTTTAAACCTTCTGTTGAGAGAAAAAAAGATTTCTCTAAAAGATCACTACTCTTTGACAATGCACCTGGTCACCCAAGAGCTCTGATGGAGATACACAATCAGATTAATGTTTTCAATCCTGCTAATCTAATATCCATTCTGCAGTCCATGGATCAATGAGTAATTTTAACTTTCAAGTCTTATTTAAGAAATACATTTTGTAAGGCTATAACTACCATAGATAGTGCCTCCTCTGAAGGATCTGGGAAAAGTCAATTGAAAATCTTTTGGAAAGTATTCATCATTCTAGATTGCCATTAAGGAAATTTGTGCTTCATGGGAAAATGTCAAAATAACAAAACTAATAAGATTGTGGAAGAATTTGATTCCAATCTTCATGGATGACTCGGAGGGGCTCAAGACCTTAGTGGAGAAAGTAACTGTAAATGTGGTGGAAACAGCAAGAGAAATAGAATTGGAAATGGAGCTTGAAAATGTGACTAACTACCACAATATTATGATAAAATTTGAGTGGAAGAGAAGTTGCTTCTTATGGATGAGCAAACAAAGTGGTTTCTTGAGAAACCTACTCCTAGTGAAGATGCTATGAAGACTGTTGAAATGACAATACAGAGTTTAGAATATTACATGAACTTAGCTGACAAAGCAGCCTGAGGGTTTGAAGGGACTGACTCCAATTTTGAAAGAAGTTCATCTGTGGGTAAAATGCTATCAAATAGCATCACATGCTACAGAAAAATTATGCGTGAAAGGAAAAATCAACTGTTGCAGCAAACTTGGTCATATTTGAAGAAATTTCCACAACCACTGTAGCCTTCAGCAACCACCATCCCAATCACTAGGTAGCCATCAACATCAAGGCAAGACCCTCCACCAGCAAAAAGATTACAACCCACTGAAAGCTCAGGTGATGGTTACCATTAAAGATTAAGGTAGGTAGTACATCATTTTTTTTAGACTTAATGCTATTTTATACTTAATAAACCATAGCATTGTGTAAACAAACCTTTCACATGCAGTATGAAACCAAAAGATTCATTTGACTCACTTTATGGCACTACTGACTTTATTCTGGGACCTGGGAGAAAATATATACATACACAGAGAGATATGCATATGTATGTGTTTGTACACATATATATTTAGGTATGCATGCTTGTATGTGTGTGTGTGTGTGTGTGTGTGTGTGTGTGTGTATACACAAATATTTGTATATATATGTATATGTTTGTATATATCTATCTAGTGAGTGGGGGTGGAAGGAAGAGTAGAATAGGAATCAAACAGTATAGAAGAAGAGAAAAGGAAGATAGGAGAATTTTAAATCTATACTCAACAAAAGCAAAGGAAAGAGAAGTTTCAAGAACCCACATGATGGGACCAGATCTTCCAAAGCGGATCATAGCGAATCTTCAAAACCTTCTGTTTTATTGATTAATAAAATATAGTGACTCTGATTAGTTAATGGAATAATTTGACTTAAGTATATAATTATAATTGTAAAACAATAAACACCAAGGATGCCTCAATGTTTTTTTCCTACTTCCAAATATGTACATGAGTCACGATCTATAATCTGTGATTTTCTCTTATTCCTTAGGCTTTCAGCATTACACTGGATACCTCGTCCTCCCTGGCTGTCTTAATACCTTCATTTCTATATCAGGTTTTCCAACTTTCACCATAAACCAGACAGTAAATGAGGAAGAAAAAGTAGCTGCCCTCATTTAGATGGGAAAGTTGAAACACGAAACAATACCACACCATCAGAAATGGGTCTAACTTTCACGTTTTCTGAAAATATACTGTCTAACTTGCGCAGCATTGCCAGTCATGAGTAATTTTGTGGTAAGAACAAGGGCTAATGATTTCTTTTCATATCTCAATGCCTGTCACAGAGCCTCATCCCCAGCACACACTCAGCAAAGATCTGCTGACGATGCTTATAAGAACTCAAACAATAAAATACACACTTTCCCTTTTGCTGTGGCAATATTAGTATAAGATGATGAGGAGGAGTTTTGACAATGTCATGGAAACTACATAGCTAACAAAATATTATTTTATTGTCGTGGAAAATAAAACATCAATGAATCATGAGAAAAAAAAAATAAAGAACAAAGAATTGGTTAACTGGAGAAAGGACTAAGTATTTGTTATATTGGATACCTTTTCAAAATATTCCTAAAATTCTTCCTCGTTTGAGCAAAAGGAATTAAAATAAATATAGAATTCAGGAGACAGTTTTGAAAAGGTCTAAATAAAAAAGGCTAGGTTGGATTAGAAATTACATAAAAGTTTTTCAATCTTGCTTTAAATAATGCATAACCAAACTGCTACCTGTTTTCCTGAAGCTACTGTCCACATATCCCTTACAAAAATCCTCGGTTTTAATTTAACAATCCTACCTGGTCCTTTTCTAACCCATCTTTGTTCATTGTGTTTTCTCTTCCTGAACTGTTTTTCATTTTGTCTTAGAGTGCAGACATCCTACCTATCCGTGAACCCACTTCTCCAAAAGCGTCACCTTAATTTTTCTTTTTGTAAAATTTTATCTCCTTTTAGAAACCCCAGTGGTATTTATTTTGGCTAATTTTATGGCACTTTGATATGGTTACTTAGCAACAGTTTGTAACTTGTTAGGGGAAGACGCTCTGTCATGCTAACATCAATTCAACCTATTGTTTAATATATTTTTGATGATGACACTATTCTGGGAGAGAGTGAATAAAAGAAGTTTACCCACTTTTTTTCTCTTCTTATTTGATCCCTTTGTCTTTCTCTGTTGATGAACAAACTAGAATCTGCTGCCTGGAATTTAGGATCACAGCACTGGAGTTGTATATTCTCAACATAAAGTGCAACTGGGACGAAAGAAGGAATATGAATTATCAGTCGCTGTGGGTATGTGTCATCAGCATTTTCTGATCATGGATCCTTGCCTGGAATTACATTCCTCAGAGGATATAATTTCTATTTATTCTCTAAAGGGCAACTCAAATACTCCTTTTTCCCATGACATTTTGTCTTTTGTGAATCGGACAATGGATTTTCCTGCTTCTTGTAGTGCTCTCTCTCTGTGCCCAGTTTTTATACCACTTATTGTTTTACGATATATTTCACATGTATCATTATTTACCAACCACAAAATGGATTCTTAGAGATGGTATCTGAAGCATATGCTCTCTCTTTTAATGTCAATATTATGCAATAACCCCTCCTTTCCACCCTCGTGGAAGGAATAATTTTACTTTAAACTATTTGGTGGGTAGCAATTTCTTAATGATTAATAAAAATGGAGTACTGTGAATTTGCAACTTTATCAAATAGTGCCATTTACATAGTACTAATCTATTAATGCATTAATTATTAATCCATTAATCCTGAGAATTGCATACAAGGCTACAACAATTTCAGGCAAGATACTGATTTTAGTTATACTGTCTTTGAGTAGAATAAAAATTCATGACCAGAAATAAATTACTCAAATTTCCCTCAGATGTTAGTTTCTCAGGATCTTCTAAAGTACTTACAGTACATATATAAAAAAATATTTTTATTAGGTGGCTGAGGGAATAAGGAATAATGACCCAGAGTGTCTAATAAGCAACAGAAATATGGAAAAAAATATGATTTGTTATTGAAAGTGTTTATCATACTTCAAAATGACTAATACTTGAGAAAATCCTCTATCCTGAAATCGTTAGACTTGTATAACTAAATTATATTTTGAAAATGTTTTTGTTTATTTATTTTTGAAAGAGAGACAGAGTATGAGAAGGGGAGGGGCAGAGAGAGACATAGATACAGAATCCAAAGCAGACTTGGGGCTCCAAACCATCAGCACAGAGCCTGATGAGGGGCTCAAACACATGAACTGCGAGATCATCACCTGAGCCAAAGTTGGACGCTTAACTGACTGAGCCACCCAGGAGACCCAATAACTAGATCTTAAATTTGAGTAAAAGTTTTCTGTAAATTTACTTGGTTTCCTCCTAAGAGTTTCTATGCTATGACTTGTCATTTAAATTTTGTAGAGGAAAATTTCTTTTATAGTATCAACCTCAAAGTCATCACCAATAAACTAAACAGCATTTTGATTTTTATTTCATATAATAGATGCCTCATAAGTATTTTCAGGAATGTCCCATATCACTCCTTAATCTTTAGCCTTGGCTTCTAGTATTTTTATTTTTAGATAAGTTATTTGGCTATTCTTTTTCTGTTGTTTAGGTATGTAATAAAATTACCTTGATTTTGAGAAGATTCTCTACATTCTAAAGATTTACCATAACTCTGAAATTGCAGATAATGCATTTTCAAAGTTTGTTTTGAGAAAGAGAGACAGACAGACAGGCAGACAGAGAGGGGTTGAGCTGGGGAGAGGCAGAGGGAGAGAGAGAATCCCAAGTCAGCTCCATGCTGTCAGCACAGAGCCTCATCCCAGCAGGGCTCATCCCAGAAACTGTGAGATTATGAGTTGAGCTAAACTCAAGATTTGGACACTTAAATGACAGAGCCACCCAGGTGCCCCAAGAATGCATTTGTAAAGCCAGGCATGTGGTTTAAATAAACACTACGCAGCACAAATTACTTGGTGAATGACAAAAAATAATCGAGGAAAAAAACAGATCGGTGAGACTTTATTAGGAGGAAAATAAAAATTAGCATCATCCTTGAGTGGCTGCATTTCCACTCTGAGAACACTGGACAGTCAGCTAAGTTTCCCTGGAGCCAAACAGCTCTCTCCAGTGTTCCCAGGCCCTTTGAAGTTAGTTAATTTGTCCTTGAAATAGTGGGCATAACCCCTTCAGTCTTCTCTTAAATGCAAATATTTGAAGAGGCAGACCACACCAAATGTCTAACAACAAATGAGACTACTTCAGTATCCAAAACAAATAGGCTCTTTGAAGTGCCTATTACAATTGTATCAACAGATAATTTCACTTAAGGACCCATACTTTCATATGTAATTACATTCAGATTACTACAAAAGAGGTAGATTACTACAAAAGAGGCCAGATTGAATGCAGGTTTAGAGATAACATATCCTAGCAGGGGAGGGGAAATAATCTATCAATTCAGGCTTTCACGTTAAGTCCCTCAGAAAAATCCGAGTTTTATAGAATAATGTTTCTAAAAGGACTACCCAATTTATAGATTAGAAATTGTTTTCCTATTCCATAGTTTTAATTCTTCTTGCACTAACTTTTGTTGCCAGTTACTTTCTTTCAGCTAACTTGATCTTTAAATGCATAATCCTCCTTCTCCTTTTTTAACAAGGAGCTATGTGATGTATCTCAGCCCAATTCAACACTTCTATCCAGGTCTTTTCTTATGTGACAAGAGACTTGAAATCTGCTGAATATTGCTCTCTAGTTTGCGTTTTCCTTCCTACACATCTGTCCTCCCCCATAGGACTGGGTGTTGAGATTTGCATTTCATTTTCTATTTAAGTTGTCTCTCACACATACCTGTCTGTACTCTCCTAAAAAATTTAGGTTGGTTTCTAACCTTAAATGACTAGAAGGTTTTCTGCATTGGAAACAAAAGCACACTTGAGCTTTAACTATTAATATTGACTGGGGTTCCCACTCTGGAAAAAAAGGGTTTTTAAGCTATGGATTTTCTTCTTAGCATTTTCCATTTTAAGAAATATTTCAATCTAGTGCATCAGTGATCATTTCCACAGAGAGACAGAGAGAAAGGGTGGCAGGGAATGGAGAGATAGGTAGGCAGGTTTGGGTTCTTTTAACAACTGCTAGAATGAACATTACCTTTTTTATTTTTCTGACTAAGCCTAAGTGGTATATTTAATTATACATATGGCGTGTTTAATTATATATATAAATATATATATTATATATATAATATATAAATATTATAAATATATATAAAATAAAAAATATATATAATATATAGTTATATAATATAAAATTATATAAAAAATATATAAAATCTATATATATAGATATATATAAATGATATATTTACTTATATTTACTTATATTTATATTTACTTATAAATATATACATATATATAAATATAGATGATATATTTACTTCTGTGTGACACTATATATGTATGTATGTATATCTATATCTATATCTATATCTATATCTATATCTATATATCTATACACTAAACACTAAACACTAACTGACCAAAAACAACCAGCAGATGAAACAACAATTTCTTCCATTGTGGCATCAATCTGACTGTGAATCCACTAAGCTACTAGCTTCTTAAGAATGGGGACTGCCTTACCAACTCTGTGTCCTCAAGGACAAGCATGGGATAGGTGCAAATAAGCATTATTTAGGCTTGGGTGTGGCTCAGGCTTAATAGGACAACCTCCTGGCATTCATTCATTTTCTGGCTGCAACTGAGTAATAGCTATGAAAAATCTAGATGAGGAACAACATTTAAGACATAAGAGTATACTTTTCTTCAAAGTTTATTACAATAGGACATTAGAAGCATCAACTATAAGCTATTCTGCTGTAGCTAGCAAAGACACTATTTTCAACACCTTAGAGAAATGAAAACTTAGACCTTTTGCTTTCATTTTCTACACCATCAGTACTTCTCATTGTGAACACAATACACCAAAAAATTCCTCCTCCTACCTAAAAATTCTGGTCTGCGTGCTGGGGGATGAAGAACACCTTATCTTCAACCTTTACTTTAGAGTCCTTTATATATGCTTGGCAATTATTTTCTCTCTCTCCTCACAATTTTCTTTATCCAGACAAATAATCCCATTACCCTTCCTCCGTTCCAGCTCTTCCTGCAATCATGGTTCCTTCTCTATAAATCCAGACTGAGTTTTCCATTTCTTCTTTAGTTGTGGAGCCTACAACCAAATTGGTAGATGATGTTGTGAGGCTCAAACCAGTGCTGAAAATAATGCAAAGATTACCTCAAGGTCCCAATCTATATGCTTACTGATGTTACTGCCATGCCTTTGGAATGATTTGTGTGCTATCAATCAAGCCTTCTGTAGATACTGGCAACTCTCCAACAATTAAGTTTGTGTGTATAGACACACACACATAAAAACATGTATGTGTATGTATATGTAAATATAAATATATATTTTAATATATGTATTTCTATATATTTGTATATATTTGTGTTCCCAGGAACTTCTACATAAACAATATCATCACAGAGAATACCATTTTAAAATGTCTTGTATATACATAAACACATAAAATTATACATCTACATATATATAATTTATAAACATCCTTGTCAATTTTTAATTTTAGTTATGAAGGAAATAAAAACATGTTGACAAGATAAAATGTTAATTCACATGTGTTGTATGATGACAGAAGTAATAAATATATAAACTAGGTTATCCAGTTCCAACACTGCATCCTGACAGGAATCTTAGAGCTATCATTTTTCCCTCGGTTAAATGTTTTCTAGCTTTCTTGGTATTTGAGAGTAAAAGATGTAGGTATTTTAAAAGTCTAAAAAAATGTTTCTGACATGCATGAGAACTATTTCTATGTATTTTCAAATGTACTCTGAAGAGTTACAATAAATTACAGAAGAAAAATTATTTTTCAAGTTGCTTGTTAGTTGTAGATATTCAGTGAGGGAATCTTTCAACACCTTCAACTGAGAAAATGATGGATTCTGACACATAACTAATTTCTCGCCCCCAAAACCTAATGAAATAAGCTTAAGTCCCAGAGCACACTCGTGCACGTACATAAATATCAACAACAAATAAAAAAAAAAAAGAAAGCATAGTTAAATGAAAAAAAAAAATCAAAACAGACATTTCTGGAACAGAGCAGAAAGGCAGATTAGGATTGAATTCCTTACTGTTTTTAGCCCCAGAAACAACTCTGAACTTTGGGGAAAAGCCTAGGAATTCTCAATAATACCTCCAAATCTGAATCAGTGCAAAACCTGTGAATACAGCCTTATGCTTCTCCTTTTCTGAGAGAGGAGGATTGTCCTCCTGGAGGACAGCTGGAGGGCTGTTGAAGTGATACACAGGAGATGGAGGTGACTAAGGTGAAGACTCTTCAGCTAACAGTGAGCTGAAGACTTGGCCGGAAACCTAAGGACCAGGCCTTCCACGTTGTAAGGGAACAGGAACAGCATCAGCCATAGTATGTTGCTTCAATTGCACTCACTCCCTAATCATTCCCCTTGGTTCTTAAAAAGAGCACAAAACCTCAAATCTCCAGCCTTCAAACTGGAGTCCAGAGGGGTAAGGCAGGGTGGTAAATAAGTCTACATGTAATTTGTACTGTATTAGAGCAAATGATTTCTGGACAGAGCTACCCATGCATGAGCTTGTACATAAGAAATATGGAAATGCTACAGCCAACAATAATGCGAGACAGACACAGAGACATAGAGATGGAGAGAAAGGTGGTTGGGTAAAAGGAGAGAGAAAAACAAAGGTCCCTATTGAGAAGAGAATATAAGGACAGGAATGGAAGGAAATTGCTCAAGTTGCTTTATGCAATGGCTTCATGGAATATGAAAATTAATTCAATATAACTAGAGGCCAAAGACTAGATGATAAAATGGCAGAACGAAACAAAAAGGGAGATAGTGGAACTAAAGAAACAAATCAAGGACCAAACAACATCATTAGAGACTGGCGCCAATACATACATTAAAAAGTACAAATAACATAATCAACACTACTAAAAATCAAGTTACCAACATACAGGAGATCTGAGATAATCACAGTGAATGTAGATGAAAAAAGCCAAGGGTCTAAAATAACACAAAGCTCATATAGAAAGAGGAGAAGCAGAAATGATCCAATAAGGTAACTGGAGTTCTGATGTAGCAATCCCAAAAATGTACACATTCAAAGCCCACAAAAGATATACTTAAAGATAAAATAATAGAACATTTTCCTTGAAAAATAAATCTGAATTTTCAGATTCAAAGTCTTTACCATGTTCCTAGGAAATTAAATACATAATTCCTGATAGTGAGACATCTCATTTGGGCTATTGAATCTGGAGGATAAAGTAATATCTGAACATCCAGACAGAAAAATAAAAATCAAATCATTCTATATGAGGTAAGGGGGAATCAGACTCCCATATATCCAATGTAGCAGAAGACAATGGAGAAATATTACCCAAGAGTATTATACATGAGCCTTTCTATATAAAGCCACGTTCTCAGTTATGAAGGTACTCAGAAAATACAGCCCTTTCTAAAGTAAGTGTGACAACAAAATCCAGGCAATTAAAAGTACCATCAAAATAAAAAGTTAGACAATCATGATGAATGTGATGAGTATTGACAACATCTCTATACAGAAATAAAATAAACACAATGAAACTATGGTTACTGACAAGAATTCAATTGTTATAACCTGAACAGGAGACAACTAGCACTGTAACAACCAAAATCAGAGGGTGGGGAATGAGATGGATGAGTGAGGATGCTAACCCCGCTGTGAAGAAGTGCTGTCTTGATGGCAGGAATTTAAACTGTTCTGCACTGAAATAAAACATGAACTTACAAAGACTAAAAATAGTATCTACAGCTGCATTACACTGTCATAAATGTATTTCTACCTAGCAACTATTCCTGTACATAGAAGGCTATATGGGATACTGAGAGTTAGGGAGATTTCTAAATTCAGATAGGTTATTTTCACAAAGTTTAAAAAGTGAATTTTTTTTCCAAAACAATTTTTTTTAAAAGACTCTGGAAGAAAAATTTTAAGACATTATAGTGGTTATGGAGGTATGTATATATCTTCTTTCCTTGTTAAAAATTTCTCTTCCTTCCTTCCTTCCTTCCTTCTTTCCTTCCTTCATTTATTTAATTCTTTTTTTAGTAGGTTTCAGCCCAGTGCAGAGTCCAATGTGGGGCTTGAACTCATGACCCTGAGATCAAGACCTGAACTGAGATAAAAAGAGTCAGACACTTAACTGACTCACCCAGGCACCTCTAATTGTTAAAAATTCCTAATGATTAAAAAAGGTGACTCAAAATCTATTTTCAGGAGGTGCCTAGGTGGCTCATGTCAGTTAAGCATCCAGTTCTTGATTTCAGCTCAGGTCATGATCCTACCATCCTGGGATCAGCCCTGCATCAGGCTCTGCACTTGGTGTGAAGCCTGCTTGGATCCTCTTTCTCTCCCTCTACCCCTGTCTGTATTTCCCCCTCATGCATACTCTCTCTCTTTCTCTCAAAATAAATAAATAAATAAACATTAAAAACATTCTATCTTCAGAAGGACTCACTACTATCGCTTTAAATAGAAGAACCCACTGGCAATTCTCTTTAAGTTTATTTTTATTTATTTTGAGAAAGATACAGAGGGAAAGTAGGGGAGTGGCAGAGAGAGAAGGAGGGAGAATCCTCCACAGTGCCAACAAAGAGCCTGATGCCAGGCTTGAACTCACGAACCGTGAGATCATGACAAAATCAAGAGTCAGTCGCATAACCAACTGAGCCACCCAGGCACCCCCCACTGGAAATTCTAAGAGCTTTCATAAATAGTACACATGATAATCACATTTACTCTGTCTTTTTTTTTCTTTAAAGTCGTACTTCTCCACTGGGGCTTAGAAGAACTTCAGAGGAACTTGTTGCTGGTGACAAGACCACATCAACTAACTCTTGAGGAAATCATAGGGAGGAAAGAGCAACGCAAAGTTTTCTACCACAAATTTGCTGAAGGGAGACTATTTACAGGATGACCCATGAAAACTGCTGTATGACAGCAAGAACAGTCAGGAACTCTGACTCCTGGCTCTGGTCCCACTGTAGGGACATATGGACACTCAGCAATTAACTGAACTTTTGTTGACTTCAGTTTCTCACTCTGAAAATTTAGAGGATTGAATGGAATCTCTATTTTCAAATTCTCTGAAATTCCTTCAAGTGTTACTGGGGAGGGGATGGCTGGGAAGTTACTCCCCACCCCTGTAAAACCTTCAAGGAAAAGACCTCCAGGTTGACCAACAGTAAATGTGGAGCTTCTGTATTGACTGAAAGCTGCATGAGAATATTCTCTGCTGCTAAAACAAAGTAAATTATCCCCAAGCTTTTTTTCAGCCTTAAAATTTTGTGAGTCTAACATGAGAGTATATATGGCTAGTCCAATGCTGTTCAGCATGAACAGTTTATATAGAGTTGATTTAGCAAAGAAAGAACAAGGAAAATAAAGTTGTCAGTTTGCTTTTTATTCTGCCACTAAAATAATATTTGGCTAGCATTAATGCATTGCTTGAAACAATAAATACCAATCTAAGCATCTCATAAAAATCACAGGAAGTGACTCAAAGACAGGTCAAGGGTAATTAGTTCAATGCCTTGCTGCAAAATGACAGTATTCCTTTCATACTAACACTTAGAAATGACTTACTTTTAAGATTACTTGGTAAAAGAGTACTTCCAGCATTGATTATATTCTAATTTTGAGACTCTATCTGCTTTTTTCAGTCCTGCATTTTGGCCTCAAGAGACAGCTATCTCCCTACAGATAAGACCAAACTTCATGGTAATTTCATTTATAAAGATAAGCGTGGATATCAGAAACCATGGAAAAAGCGTGTGTGTGTGTGTGTGTGTGTGTGTGTGTGTGTTTTAAGATGTATAAAATCCTTCCACAGACAACCCATGTAAACTGGAATGCCTTCTTGCACAGTGAATGGAAATATTCTGTTTGAACATTTTGCCCGATACTTAAATAACAAAGAAGGAATGCTTACTAAAGTCTGTGTACAATTCCTAGTGCTAAGTTGGATTTAAAAACTTGGATTTCATAAAATTCATCTCAGTTGGAAAGAACTGTTATCAAATATTAAAATACAATGTATTAAGGGCAAATGATAAAGGCATGCATTAGAATAAAAACAGCAACATCTACTACATATTTAACAGCAGTTTATATTAAAGGGATCTAGGAATTTTGTTGACTGGTAAGAATTCTAATCTTAGGAACCCTGCCCTGGGTCTTAACACTTTATGCAAGTTACCCTGCATACTATAAAAAAATACACATATGCATGTGCACATGTATGTGAACGTGCATGTTAAAAAATATTTACCAGCTTTGTCACTGGGATCTGGCAGTCAGTGCTGGCACAGAACAATTCATTACCCTAAACATCCTCTCCTGTGACTAATATTTTTCAAACCTCAGGAAAGTACTTCTGCATTGCCTCCCCTCTGCTCACCAAATATAAGGGCCAAATGTAAGGCTAAGAAGTGTGCTTCTACATTTTTGTCCTTGCATTTCATAGTAAAATCTTGTTGCACACAAAAGCTCACTGGGAAATGGCTGAAAAGCAAAGCTTGAGAAAATATTTTATGGTATTTTTCAAATATTACAGAATCCTTCCTATCTCTTCTCATTCCCAGAAGTATTTACATTTCTTACTTACCATATGATTCATTAATTAAAAGCAAAATGGTTATTAGAAAGGTTATAATTCATCCATTGATTCTGATTACAATATATATGTGTGTGTGTGTGTGTGTGTGTGCACGCACTTTTCAGAAGCTTTTAAAAAAAGTTCTTGGTATATTTTCATGGTTCTCATTTTATTTTTGCATATACATTTAATTCCTGTTCATATGACAAACACAGAAAGTCATACAAATAAACACAAGCCTTTACTTCATGATTTTATATATATATGTGTATATATATATATATAAAAGCATAATAACATATATATCACGTATATAATAACATATATCTCACATATATAGTAACACACACACACACATACACACACACACACACACACAAACAGCTACAAATGTCTATGTACTATAGCCAGATACATGGCCTTGAATGTTTTTACACTTATTGATATGCCTATAACAAAAGTACAACCTGAAATCTGAACATTCTGCTTTTATGTGCATATTTTTAAAAAGCGGTACAAAATCTCTGCATTGTGCTGAAAGCAAACATACCAAGTTACAAGTCAACTTATAAGTTACATAGAAGGAGCCATTTTTTAATTTGCTTTTGCTTTTTCAATAAACTCAAACTTCAGGTAGAGTAGAAATGTAGGCTATGAGTACCTTGAGAATAGAACTGCGCCTAATTATTTACTAATTTATATTCTAAAACTTAATGAGTTCTGAATAAATGCTGATTTAATTGATTGATTGACTGATTGATGGGAGCTATAAAGTATCTTAGAGATCTAATTCCAATTCCTTATATTTTACAGAGGAGAAATTAAGGATAAATGAAATTTCTATGGCATAACACAGCTCGTGAGTACCAAAATCAATATTAGAACCCAAGCTTCCTCAATTCTAACTAATGGCCTTTCCTTTTCCCAAACTACATCTAAAAATACATATGAATTATTAACTCAATTTCACTGCTGGCAGTAAGTCTGTTCAAACTTTCTATTTCTTCCTGCTTCCGTTTTGGTAGGCAACATTTCTAGGAATTTATAGGTTATCCACTTTGTTGGCATGGCATGTGATTTTTATAATCTCATCATATTCTGTATTTCTGTGTTGACAGTTGTTATTTCTCCTCTTTCATTTGTGATTTTATTTGAGTCCTCTTTCTCTCTCTCTTTTTCTGTTTTTGGATGAGACTGGCTGGAGGTTTATCAATTTTTTGATCTTTGCAAAGAACCAAGTCCAGGTTTCGTTGATCTATTTTATTTTTTGTTTTTGGTTTCATATCATTTATTTTTTTTAATTTGTTTTTAACATTTATTCATTTTTGAGAGACAGAGACAGAGAGTGAGTGGGAGTGGGGCAGAGAGAGAGGGAGACACAGGATCCAAGGTAGGTCCAGGCTCTGAGCTATCAGCACAGAGCCCAATGCAGGGCTCGAACTCACTGATCATGAGATCATGACTTGAGCTGAAGTTGGATGTCTGAGCCATCCAGGCACCCCAGTTTCTATACCAGTTATTTCTGCTCTAATCTTTATTATGTACTTTCTTCCTTCTGTTGGTTTTGGGTTTTGTTTGTCTTTTTTGTTTGTTTGTTTGTTTTTTGTCTAGCTCCTTTAGGTGTAAGGTTAGGTTGTTTATTTGACATTTTTCTTCCTTCTTGAGGTAGCCCTGTATTGCTAGTGTATATTGCTATACACTTCCCTCTTAGAACTACTTTTGCTGCATCTCAGGGATTCTGTAGCCTTGTATTTTCATTTGCATTTGTCTCCATGTAATTTTTTTTTTCTTTGTTGTTTTGGTTGTTCCATTCATTGTTTAACAGCGTGTTATTTAACTTCCATGTAATTTTGGGTTTTTTTTTCCCCAGATTTTTTTTTCTTTCTTTCTTTTTCTTTCTTTCTTTCTTTCTTTCTTTCTTTCTTTCTTTCTTTCTTTCTTTCTTTTTCTTCTTCTTCTTCTTCTTCTTCTTCTTCTTCTTCTTCTTCAACATTTATTTATTTTTGAGAGAGAGTCAGAGCATGAGCAGGGGAAGGGCAGAGAGAGAGGGAGGCACAGAATCTGAATCAGACTTCAGGCTCTGAGCTATCAGCACAGAGCCTGATGCAGGACTTGAACTCAGGAACTGTGAGATCATGACCTGAGCTGAAGTTGGACGCTCAACCGACTGAGCCACCCAGGTACCCCCCGGATTTTTGTCTTGTGATGAATCTCTAGTTTCATAGCTTTGGGGTCAGAAAAGATGTATGGTATGACACTGATCTTGAATTTGTTGAGACTTGTTTTGTGATACAATATGTGATATATCCTGGAAAATGTTTCATATGCACTTGAATAGAATGTGTAACCTGTTCTTTCAGAATTGAGTGTTCTGAATATATTTATTAAATACATCTGATCTAGTATGTCAAAGTCATTTTTTCCTGTTGGTTTTCTGTTTGGATGATCTGTCCATTGATGTGGGGTATTAAAGTCCCCTATTATTAGCTCCTTTAAGCTTTATTAGTTCCTGTTGTGCTTATTATTAACTGTGTTATGTATTTGGGTGTTCTCATGTTGCGTGCATAAATATTTGCAGTTGTGTCTTCTTGTTGGATTGACCACATTATTATTAAATAGTACTCTTCTTTTTTTTTGTTACAGTCTTTGTTTTAAAGTCTATTTTATCTGATATAAGTACTGCTACCCCTGTTTTCTTTTGACATCCATCTTCAATGATAAATGTTTCTCTATCCCTTCAGCTTCAGTCCAGATGTGTGTTTAGGTCTGAGATGCATCACTTGTAGATAGCATGATAAGTCTTATTTTTAAATCTATTTTGTAACCCTATGTCATCAAAAAAATCCCAACAAACAAAATCTAAAACCAGACTGCTTCACAGGTGAATTCTACCAAATGTTTAAAGAACAGTTAATACCCATTATTCTCAAACTGTTTCAAAAAATAGAAGATGAAGGAAAACTTCCAAATTCATTTTATGAGGGCAGCATTGCACTGACACCAAAACTAGATAAAAGAACCACAAAAAAAAAAAAAAAGAGGACCACAGGCCAATATCTTTGATAAACATATATATAAAAATACTCAACAAAACATTAGCAAAGCAAATCCAACAATACATTGAGAAATCATTCAACACAATCAAGTGCGATTTATATCCAGGATCCAGTTGCAAATCAATGTTATACATCATCACATCAACAAGAGACAGGATAAAACCATATGATAATTTCAACAGATGCAGAAAAAGCATAAGACAAAGACCAACATCCAATCATGATAAAAATCCTCAACAAAGTACATTTAGAGAGAACATACCCCAACATAATAAAGGTCATGTATGAAAAACTCACATCTAACATCATTTTTTAATGTTTTTATTTATTTTTGAGACAGAAAGAGACAGAGCATGAGCAGAGGAGGGGCAGAGAGAGAGGGAGACACAGAATCTGAAGCAGGCTCCAGGCTCTCAGCTGTCAGCACAAAGCCCGACGTGGGGCTCGAACTCATGGACCGTGAGATCATGACCTGAGCCAAAGTCGGATGTTTAACTGACTGAGCCACCCAGGTGCCCCCTAACATCATCTTTAATGGGAGAAAAACAGAGAATTTTTCCCCTAAGGTCAGGAACAAGACAAGGATGTCTTACTCTCACCACTTTTATTCAGCATAGAACTGGAAATCCTAGCTACAGCAATTAGCCAACAAAAATGAATAAAAGCCATCTAAGTAAGTAAGCAAAAAGTAAAACTTTCACTGTTTGCAGATGACATGAATGTGTGTGTGTGTGTGTATCTCCATCCCAAAAGACTCCACCAAAAAAAAAAAAAAACCTACTAGAACTAATACATGGATTCAGTAAAGTCACAGGATACAAAAATAAATGTACAGAAATCTGTAGCATTTCTATACATTAATAATAAAGCAGCAGGGACAGAAATTAAGAAAACAATCCTATTTATAATTGCACCAAAAATAATAAAATATTTGGTAATAAACTTAACCAAAGAGGTGAAAGACCTTTACTCTGAAAGCTGTAAGACATTGTTGAAAGAAATTAAAGATGACAGACAGAAATGGATTGAAGAACAAATATTAAAATGTCTATACTATCCAAAACAATCTACACATTTAATGCAATCCCTACCAAAATACCAACGGCCTTTACCACAGAACTAGAACAAATAATCCTAAAATCTGTATGGAACCAAAAAATAAGCTGAATAGTCAAAGCAATCCTGTAAAAGAAAAACAAAACTGGAGGTATCACAATTCCAAACTTCAAGTTATATTACAAAGCTGTAGCAATAAAAACAGTATGGTACTGGCACAAAAATAAACACATAGAAAGTTGGAACACAATAGAGAGCATAGAAATAACCCCCCAATTATACAATCAATCTTTGATAAAGGAGGCAAGACTGTGCAATGGGAAAAAGATAATCTCTTCAACAATTAATGTTGAGGAAACTGGACAGTGGCATGCAATAGAATGAAAGTGAATCCCTTTTTACACCATATACAAAAATAAACTAAAAAATTAAGGACCTAAATGTGAGACCTGAAATAAAAATCCCAGAAGACAGGGCAGCTAGTAATTTCTCTGATATTGGCCAGAGCAATGTCTTTCTAGATATGTCTCTGGAGGCAAGTAAAACAAAATCAGAAATAAAGTATTGGGACTACATCAAAATAAAGAACTTCTGCAGAGCAGAAGTAACAAACAACAAAACTAAGAGAACCTACTGAGTGGAAGATGATATGGGAGATATATTTGCAAATGACATATTTGATAAAGGGTTAGTATCCAAAATATATAAAGAACTGATACAACTCAACACTCAAAAACCAAATAATCTCATTAAAAATGGACAGAAGAGGGGCACCTAGCTGGCTCAGCCAGTTAAGTGTCCAACTTCATCTCAGGTCATGATCCTGCAGTTCATGGGTTTGAGCCCTGTGTCGGGCTCTGTGCTGACAGCTCAGAGCCTACTCTTTCAGATTCTGTGTCTCTCTGCCCCTACCCTGCTCATGCTCTATCTCTCTCTGTCTCAAAAATAAATAAACATTAAAAAAAATTTTTAAATGGGCCGAATATATGAACAGACATTTCTCTAAAGATAAACAAATGGCTAACAGACACATGAAAAGATGCTCAACACCACTTATCATCAGGGAAATACAAATTAATACCACAATGAGATATCACCTCACACCTATCAGAACGGTTAAAATCAAAAACACAAGAAACAAGTGTTGGTAAGGATGTGGAGAAAAAGGAACCCCTTTGCACACTGTTGGTGAGAAGTCAAACTGGTACAACCACTGTGGAAAACAGTATGGCAGGTCCTCAAAAATTTAAAAATAGAACTACCATATGATCCAGTAATTCCACTATTGGGTATTTACTCAAATAATACAAAAACAATGATTTGGAAAAAAATATATACATGTACTCCTATGTTATTGCAACATTATTCACAATAGCCAAATCATGGAAGCAAGCCCAAGTGTCCATTGATAGATGAATGGATACAGAAGATATGGTGTGTATACATACATATTATACACATATACATACATATGTACATATAAATACATACATATCTGTGTGTATATATACACACATGTACAATTAAATACTACACAGCCATAAAAAAAGAATAAAATCTTGCCATTTGCAACAATAGGAATGGAGCTACAGAGTGTAATGTCAAGTGAAACAAGTCAGTCAGAGAGAGACCAATGCCATATGATTTCACTTATATGTAGAATTTAAGAAACAAAACAAATGAAGAAAAAAGAGACAAACTGAAAAACAGATTCTTAGCTATAGAGAACAAAGTGATGGTTATCAGAGGGAAGGGGAGGGCAAAATAGGTGAAAGAAGTGAAGGGAACTAACAGTACAACTATTTTTATGAGCACTAACATAGAATTGTTGAATCATTATATTGTACATCTGAAACTGATATAACACTGTATGTTAATTATTCTGGAATTAAAATAAAATAAACTTAAAAATACATGTCAAATAAGTTATCAAAGTATTTCAATGGCCTATACAATCACTTCAGGTTTTCAGGACAGGGAAACTGTTCATTTTCCATTTTTTTCCTAACTAAGAAACAGACTCTCTTGCTTTGCCTTACACAGTAAGCAGACATGGAAGGCAAGGGATATCAAGTCCAAAATTCTCCACTGTCATGTTTTTAAGATACATGCTTCCAGCAATTGTACCTACTTTTGTTTCTTTGAAAGGATTCCCAACAATCTTACTTGTTATGTCTCTAGTTTTTGTTCTTAAATACAATTCCTTTTTTTATTAATTCTTCAATATGCACTAATATGAATAGATGAGAACAATAATACTGAGCTCTTTATGAAACATATTTGAAGATGTCAGTACTATTCTCTATTCTGTTCAGAAAAATTTCAGAATTTGTTAGTTCAGTTCAAGTGTGTCCTGCCTTCAGCTAGGCAATCAGGAGCATAGGAGCTGCACTGTGATGGAGGGGTTAAATGGCATCATAGAATTGAGTAGATGAGGGTAATATAGAGCAATAGCAGGGGTAAAATCTTAGTTATCCACATTGATTGTTTACTAGAACTTGACAGTGCAAAATCATCTAGTATCAAGTTACATTAGGATAATGAAACTGTTAATGCACACAATTTGGGAATAAACCATCTAAAATGTAACTTTGTCATTCAGTGGTATATTCTTCTTAAGGAAAGTCAGCTTGAATGTTAAGTTAGGTACATTACTTTCAAAATTCTCCTTTGGCAAGGAAAACTCACAAAGTAATTCTGAAGTTTCTAGGCCATTCAAAAGTGTAATTTCATTGGTTATGCGAATAACTGGTTTACTTATTGAGAGAACTATGCTTTAAAGAAGAAAACGTCAGATGAAAACTAGTCTCCAAAGATTTGTTTCTGGTTTTCCTGCTTTTTAAATCTTTTCCTGGGCATTCTCACCTCCTGAACCTTTCTATTTTCATTGCTAAATAGACGACCACCATATTTAATTCTGGTCTATCTCATGAGTCCCACATTTACAACTAACTGGTTGCTGTTTCCAATTTGTGTTTCTGTCTGTTACCTTAAACATAATTATGGCCAGCATTACTAGTTCCCCTACTAGGTGCTCCCATAGCATTTTTCACAATGCTTTTTCATGATCTGTCTTCTTTTCCTCCCCTTCTTCTCCTCTTTCTCCCTTCCTCCCTCCCTCCTTCCGTCCCTTCCTCCCTCCCTTCTTTCTTCCTTCTTCCCTACTTCCTCCCTCCCTCTCCCTCTCCATCTCTCTCTCTCTCTCTCTCTCTCTCTCTCTCTCTCTCTCATTAGTTTAGTAGTTCCCAGAGGGAATAAATTATGTTGTTTCTGTATCTGTAGAGTCTGGGCCAAGTTTTACATTATAGCAGCTACATAAATGTGTACTGAATTGAATAAAATGCAATTATTTGTAAAGCTTTAGCTGCCATAAGAATTGCTTGGTGTGCTTTTAAGGATGCATGTTCCTTAGCTCCTTGACACTAACAGTGGCATGTTTGAAGTGAGATCCAGGAATATTTCTGAACGACTGCCTCTATATGATTTTTGATTTGGTGAGTTCTTAGATCACACTTTGGGAAGCTCTGGTTTCATGGAATACAGAGGACTAGGCCTTCATTCAAATTCTGGCCTTACCAATTACTTAGCATTTTGATTGATTTCCTCATTAGCAAAACAGGCTTTTGCATCAAGATTCAGTGAGATAATACATGTAAGGCACTTAGCAGGGTGTCTAGCACATAGTAATTATTTAGTAAACTGTAGCTATTATATCTTATTAAATCTACTGGTGTGTTTGATCTTTGTCATCCAGCTTACCTATATTTTTTATACATTTTTTCTTTCTTTCATACTCTACATTGAATCATTGTCAAGCTTTGCCATTCCATCTCAGTAATATCTGTGTCTTTTTGCTGTTTCTATTGTTATTGTCATTACTTTGGCAATACAATTTAACTAACTTTAGCAAATGCTCCCTGAGCACCTACATGTTAGGAATTGTGTTAGGGACTGAGGATGCAAGGAGAACAGATATGCCCTCAAGGAATGGACAGTCCAGTGGAAAAGACGAGGAATATATTTTTAAAATCCACATGGTGTGATCATTGCTAGAACAGAAGAGTGGTACGTACTCTTGAACATTAAAAAAAAAATGATCCATAGAATTCGACAATTTTGATGTTTGCCCATGATTAGGATTTGACATTCTCTGAGTTCCCACCAAGTAAGAGAAGACAGAATGACTGATAATCCATACCTAAGATAGGAAAATGTGGAGGTGAGACCAAAGGGGACACAGCAAAAAAAGCCTGCACTGTGGCATGGGCACAAGTGGGGTCAGAAAGACTCTTTCCAAGCTTCATAAAAACTGGCAGAATTTGAATAAATATTCCCATTTGTATGGAAAATTAGTAACTAGAGAATACATATGTGAGAACAAAATTTATAAGTTAATTCCTTAGAAACGCATAGTCTTGGTATTGTCCAGAGACCTGAATGTTAAAACATGATACACTAGTAAAATTATAAATGCAGAGTTTGATCAATGGACTTTGGAAGAAAAAAAAAAGTCCACATTTCTGGAAGCTACAGACATAGACATTCTGTAATAAATCTATCAAAAAGCCTATATGACTAATGGGATGCATGCAGGATGAAATGGATCAGTTACAATGGATCTGTTTTAGTGACCTCAACATTTCTTCAAGATATTTTTTTCCCTGAAGTGAAAGCTGATTGGGCGAGAAACAACTGTGTCCTCAGAAATGCCATATTTTCTAATACAAACTGTCCTTTTACATGTTTGGATTTTTAAAAGTGTGTTTCTATTGATGCAAAAAATCGTCCTGCTTTCACCAATTGACCTCTGTCAACATCTCATCTGAATGATGCTTTGTGAATCTAACTTTAATGGTACTGAAAGGCACAGTATTGGATGGTTCAAAGAGGCCAAGCCGAGTAATCACGCAGGCAAATGTAGGTCAGAATTCTGCCCTGCCACTTAGTGGCTATGGGACTTTGGGTCAATTAATTCACCTCTCTGAGTCTCAGCTCTTTTTTTTTTTTTTAATTTTTTAATGTTTATTTAGTTTTTGAGAGAGATTGAGAGAGAGAGAGAGAGAGCAAGAGAGAGTGAGCACAAGTAGAGGAGTGGCAGAGAGAGAGGGAGATACAGAATTGGAAGCAGGCTCCAGGCTCTGAGCTGGCAGCACAGAGCCTGATACGGGGTTCAAACTCATGGATCGTGAGATCATGACCTGAGCCGAAACTGGACACTAAACAGACTGAGCCACCCAGGCTCTCCTGAGTCTCAGCTTCTGTCTGTAAAATGAGCATACTAATAGCTATCTAATGGAAGTTATTTTGAGGGTAAGAGAAAATCCTATAAAATTCTGCCCTAATTATAGTATATAGGTGTTATGCGCTGAATGTTTTTGTACCCTCTCAAATTCATATTTTAGAAGCCCTAACCCCCAAAGTGATGGTTTTTAAAGATGGGAACTTTGGGAGGTAATTACATTTATTTTATTTTTATTTTTTATTAAAAAAATTAACATTTATTTATTTTTGAGAGACAGAGACAGAGCATAAATCGGAGAAGGGCAGAGAGAGAAAGAGAGAGAGAGAGAGAGAGAGAGAGAGAGAGAGAATCAGAAGCAGGCTCCAGGCCTTGAGCTGTCAGCACAGAGCCCAATGTGGGGCTTGAACCCATGAACTGTGAGATCATGACTGAGCCAAAGTTGGAAGCTTAACCAACTGAGCCACCCAGGTGCCCTGTAATTAGGTTTAGATTAGGTCCTGAGAATGAAATAGTCCTGATGGGATTAGCAGCCTTCTAAGAAGGGGAAGACAGAGAGATCTTCTCTCCACACACACACAAAGAAAAGGTCATTTGAACACACAGGAAGATGTGACCATCTGGAAGCTAGGAAGAGAGCTGCACCGAGAACCAAATCTGATGACACCTTGATCTTGAACCTTCTTAGCTTCCAAAACTATGAGAAATAAATGTTTACTATTTAATCCACTCATTCTATGGCATTTTGTTACAGTCTGTCAAGATAAGACAATAGGAATTATTATATACATATTATTAATACCAGTAATAATCAGAATCCTAAAATATCAAAAATGAAAGAGAACTATTTGATCACTTGTCCCAATTTCCTAACATTACAAATGAGAATATGGAGAACAAGGTCTTGTCTGTTACTTTGTTTTATCCCTTGGAACCTAGCTTAGTGCCTATAGTCACTGAAATACCTATTGACAAGTAAATGAGTGCATGCACACATCAAAATATAATAGTGCTAAATGTTGAGAATGATCTCTAATTTGTTTGTTTGTTTTTGCTTTGGGATTACACCACCTGCCCATCTCTGGAGACGGATCTGTTTCCAGAGGTGGGATGCTGAGAATATATATTTTTAATTATTCGTTGTTAGCCTCTATTTCTTACCCTTTCTAAGTGCCAAACATTATAGAATATTTTAACACAACTTTGTTTCATTTAATCTTTCAAAAAATCCTTCCAGTGTTCTTATCAGTTCTAATCTACAGATGAAGAAAATAAGGCTCATGATGGCTGAATTATTTCCTCCATATTGTGAACCCATAAGTGGGGAGCTGGGATGAGGCCCAGGTTTTGACTTCAAAGATCATGCTTTGAAATAGCACCAGGTGGTTTTCTTACTTTATCAGACATTACATTTGTTGTTACTTACTCTTTGCGTTACTTACTCATTCTTTCTGAGTTGGTAAATTTTAGTTTAGCCTTTTAAGTAACACCTTCCTCTACTCTTCAACTCAAGGCATATGATAAAGACTCTTAAGAAACCGGGAGGGGAAGACGCAAAGTAATAATAGAACAAGACTGTGTAAATACTGTTCATGATCAAAAAAACAAAGTCATCTCTGGTTTCAGATTTTTCTGGCACCCTCATGCAGATATAGTGCTATATTAAAGGGCAGATCAAGGTCTGCTGGTTAAGTGAGCAATTTTTGTTGTTTCTTTCTGTATTCAATGGAATCCCTGTCAGCTTTTTTCTTCAACTCAATGCCATTCCCTTATCCTCAAAATGTTCCTCAGTGGACTTGCCAGGTACATCTGAATCTAAATAGGAGTGCAAATAGATCAAGCCTAAGGATGGCTGCACTTGGAGTTAAGCTCTAACTATAGCATGGGAATATTTAGGCATCATTGATTGGGTTGGCAATGCTTCTTTGAGCAAAGGGTCTTTTCTGACGTCCCCCAAATCATTTACTCCATCTAAACAGAATGTCAGCTCTGTTGCTTAAAACTGGTAAAAATAACCCTGTTTGCTGAGTCTTGAAGGACTGATATGAACCCTGCTCTACTACCTGCTTGAAAAATACTCATGTTCCTGCTACCTTGAAAACGCATTCAAGTTTGGACTAATCTTTATCTTTCCAAGGAGCCGAAGGATTCAATTGTACCCAAGATGGGAAGCAATGCTTGAAAGAACTCATCTCCCAGACTCTAAAGCATATTTTTCAAACGGAGATATTCAGTTCTAATATTGCTTACACCAAATGCTCTGAACATTTCTTTTTCCATTTCAATTTCTGCTGTCTCAAGTTTTCCTTCTCCACGCACAATTAAGGAGCAGATAGGAGGCTAGGGACACATACTGAATAACAGATTCAACAGTGTCTTCACCAGTGATCCAGAATGTCTCTAAAATAGAATACTACTTACGTAGGCTATTAACAAACACAAATAACACCAATGTAGATGTAACTTCTGATATATGTTGAATTTATATATAGTCAGTTTTGCTATAATGAGGCATATGTGCTCATAAAAAATTGCCACTCTGTAATGAAGGGATAGAAGGAGCGTTACCTGAAATCATATAGAAAAAATTATTTTAAGTTTATTTATTTATTTTGAGAGAGAGAGAGAAGGGGAGGAGCAGAAAGAGTGGGAAGGAGAGAAAATTGCAAGGAGGCTTTGCACTGTCAGCATGGAGCCCGATGTGGGCTCGAACTTACAAACTGTGAGATCATGACCTGAGCCAAAACCAAGAGCAGGACCCTCAACTGACTGAGCTATCCAGGTGCCCCATGGATAGAAGGTTGTAAAATCAGACATGGATAGATGTGGCCTATAACACACGTGGTGAACTAAGATAGGAGGAACTTGCTGAATTTTGCATTCCTGGATCAGATTGGTTCAGCTGGGCACAGTTTTCTCTATTTACCTACTGTCTTTTGCAGATGAAATCACATATGGGAAAATGCAAAATCTTTATACTCAGATTGCCTCCCAATATATTGACTACCTTGGATAAAGCTCACATTTTTGAAATAAGCATTATAGCACAACTATGCCAGAAATTAGGTAGATATATTTCCTGATTGATTTGGGTAAAGACTTTTGGATTCTTCAATATCTTCTTAAAAACATGTTCTTCTTTTGTAAAGATAACATGAAGTGTTTGTAAGGTTGAAATGAAACAGACCCATTATATAATTCTGAAAGAAAGATACTTTGATACTATTTTCTTATAAGGTGATTTTGTAAGGTGTATAAAGAGTCCTTTTTAGGATTAGATATATGTGCATTCTCTTTCACTAAGTAATCCAGCATCTAGGAAGGTAGGCTATGGAAATAAGCAGAGTGGAGACAATGATTTATGAACATGTGTGTTCACTGAGGTATTATTTGTAACAGTAAAAAGCCTGTAAGTAAAGCATGACTAAACTAGGACAAAAAAAAAAAAAGATTTACAGGAAAAAGTTCAGGCTAATGATATATTTTTTTCTAAAAGCTTGGATACAATTGTGGCAAAATCTCTAGGAATGGATACCATGGAAGTGATTAAGTCAATGCAAGGAAAACTGTGTATAGGGGTGTTCATTACCATCACTCATAGAGGTGTAACACTGAATCAAATATATGTTACAATGACTGGGTTACTTAAATCAATTACGAATGAATATAAAGCCACTAAAAATTATTGTGTTGTCTATAAAGTCTGCCTAATATCCCATTATACAAATGTACCAAAGAATGGAGGCAGCCCCATTGTTGTTCATTTATGTCGTTTCCAGCTTCCCCTATATTATCAGAATGTTTCTCTTTGAGCAAGAATACAAGCATATTTAAGAGACAAATCTTGAGCTTTTGATATCCCTAAATTATAACTATACTGAATTTTGAATTATAAGATATATTTCATTCCATTTTCCATATAGTATTGGAAAGTCTAATTATATCAATATTGACCAGATAACACTGCAAAAAGTGCAATCAAGAATCTTCAGAGCAGATCTTAATGCTTTGCTCTCATCACTGTTCTAGCTACTGGAGATGCAAGAGAAAACAAAATAACAGGGGCGCCTGGGTGGCTCAGTTGGTTAAACGTCCGACTTCGGCTCAGGTAATGATTTCGAGGTCTGTGAGTTCAAGCCCTGCATCCAGCTCTGTGCTGACAACTTAGAGCCCGGAGCCTGTTTCAGATTCTGTGTCTCCCTCTCTCTCTGACCCTCCCCCGTTCATGCTCTGTCTCTCTCTGTCTCAAAAATAAATAAACATTAAGAAAAAAGAAAAAAAAAGAAAAAATAACAAAGTTCCTGTCAGGAAGCTTACATTCTACTTCAGTGAGATAGAAAATAAAATGAATGATGGTTAACTTTTACAAAACAAAACAGAATAGTATGTAAATAAGGAAAGGAAGTTTGAAGAGTCTTGTGGGAGAATGGGAAAGACTAGCTAGTTTAGCGAGAAGGGGGTTTTTACAGGGTATAACACTTGACATAAAGGGAAGAGCAAAGACTGAGCACAGGCATGTGCTTGAAATACCGACAGTGAAGGTGGCCAGTGTGACTGGAACAGCATGAGCAAGGGGGAGGAGAGCAGGAGATGAGCTCACAGAGATGAGATCTCTCAGGCCTTGCTGAGTATTTTAAGAACTTTGGCTTCCACTGATAGACTGAGAAAAGTATCAAAGAAGTTCAAGCAGAGGAGTAACCAAATATGTCTTAGAAATTACAACAATGACTGTGATTTCTGAGTTAGGAATGGAATGTAAAGGACTGGGGGTAAAAATAAGGAAGCCAATTAGGAGCTGACGCAGCAGACCAGGTAGGCACAGTGGCAGTGGTGGCTCTAGATTCTGACTACGTTTCCAAGTTAGCGGTAACAGGATTTGTGGATAAATTGGAGGGAAGACACACAAAACCAATATTGCAAGTGACTGTGGTTTTTTGGCCGATACAACTGGAGTGATACATTTGCTATAAACAGAGATGGGAAGATTTCCAGATAGGCAGGCTGTGGGGAGAAATGTGGTCAACATGTTACCTACAAGATGTCTGTTACATATGTAAGGGGAGTATGTGTGAGTCTGAAGCTTAGGGAAGAGTTCTGGGACAGAAATAAACATTTAAAAAGCTATCAATAACTAGATAGTATCTAAAGCCAAGAGACTGGCAGATATCATCCAGGTAGCAAAAAAAGAGAAGAGGAGTGATAACAGAGAGGTGGAAAAATTCATCATTTGGCATCAGGGAGATGAGCTGAAACTAAGATTGAAAGGGAGTGGACGGTGAGGGGTCCCAAAAGAGATATGAAGATTGAGTTTTAGGAAGGAGTGTGTATCAGCCATGTTTTATGGTAAAACAAAGCAACAGAGGAATGTGGTGATACCTGAAGGTAATGTGGGTTCACTGAGTTTTTTGTTTTTGGGTTTTTTTTTTAAGGTAGAGAAACTTACAGAATATTTACATGTTGGTTGGAAATGATCTAGCAGAGAGGGTAAAAAATAGATGATGCAGAAAAGAGGGAGGACAATTGCTGAAGCAATCCCTTAGGTACCCAAGAAGGGATGGAGCCAATGCATGGATGAAAAGGTGAGTGTTAGGTCTGCTCATATAGAAGGAACGCCAAGGATGGAGTATAAATGCTGGGCTGGTAAATATAGAATGCATGGATGCTCTCTTCTGGTCACTTCTGTTTTATTAGTGAAATGGAAAGCAACATCATGAAATGAGATTGAGGATGGGGAAGAGATAGTGGATGAATAAGGATAAAGGCTGCATTATGAAATAGTTTTACAGACACATTGGAGATCAAATGTAGGCAGATTGCCAAGCACCATTAAAGCCCACTTGAAGCTGGCAGTCACCTTAATTAAGACAGATGAGTCAACAAGGTCCTGTGTTTTTCCCCAGTCATGTTTGGCTTCAGGAATTTAGAGTGTTTTGGTAAAAATCAGGTTTAACTGGGGTTGTTTTGCCAGTTAAGCTCCTTCACCATGCTGCACTTGGAGCTTTCCCCACCTATCATCTTTTTATTTCTATAAGGCATTAAATTCCCTTTTGGGTAACAGTTTGGGAATCTTCACTTTCTTGCTACAGAATGAGTCCTAACTTTCATGGAGACTCACTTTTATAACTGGTATATAAGACATACTAAAAGAGAGAGTTCTCAACTCATTATGAGGGCTTGTGTGAATTGCTGGTTATGCCACTATACATTTTAAGATTTTTATGTGGGTTGCCAAAAAAAAAAAAAAATCAGACTTAGAGCCAGAGGAAGTTTTCTGGAAGAGTCACCATTTCCTCCTTAAGTCTGACTTGAACTGCAAGTTTGCTTTGTTATTATTAACTTCCTTCCCCAGCATTCAGCTCCAATACTCAAAATTCTGCTCAGAAAAGAATCCTGTATGTTCTGTGCACTCTGTACCCTGAAGTTCCTTCAGCAGCCCATGGAACACTAGATCTTAATCTGTAAAGGGTGACTATGAGCACATTTTTCTGACCTATTTTTCCATATGAATGCAAAAGTATTATATGTGGGAGCTTGAGATTTCCCTATTTCCATCAATATAAAATAGGACTATAGATTCCTAACTCCTAGAAATATTTTTGCATCAAAGACAATGTACCTATAAATTAAACTATTCTTCAAAATGAATTCATGCCATGCATGCAAAATGTTTCTCAAAACACAAATAACCCCTTACATCATGAGCGAAAGGTTAGATCAATAAGTGCCTGTATCACATCCAAAAAACTGACAACAGGGAAATCAAATGGGAAAAATATACACTTGGTCTAACTATTGGCCAGGAAATTATCTGTCTCTCAAGTAAAAGGGTTTCTAATATATTTTCTTTCCTATTCCTCCTGAAAAGGAATTTATACAAAAAAAATCAAAAGCAATTATGTCTTTCTATTTCTTTCTCTCTCTGGCTCTTTTCTTTTTAATATTATTTCTCTATGATAATATTTTCTTCTGGTATCCAAACAATAGGAAAGTCTGTGGCTGATCTCCAGAGCAGGATGTATGTATTTTACAAAATACCACTGTCTGCCATCAGTTTGTATATTTAGTAGAATACCACATTCTTATATCCCCAAAGCAGTTCCACAAAGAACAATGAATTGTCCTTTTTTGAAAAAAACAGCTTAACAGAAAATTAAAATTAGTTAAATCTTCACACACACACACCTATATACTGATTTACAATTTTCAACAGAACCAAAACACATACTCAGAACAGTCTAAGACCCTTTAACAGTCCTTTTCAGGAAAATATTTCCAGAATAATTTAACCTATTGAAAAACTCAAATTCTTTAAAAGTAATTTTAGTTTGATACCCAGAGTACATAATTTTGGCAAATCTCAACTTTGTCTTATTTTACCCTAAAACTCTGTTTTAAATACTTATTCTAAAAATCTTATCTTTTTCTTAATTCAAATTTTATTATGTATGCAAAATGTGAACAAGCCAAATGCTTGGGGGTCTAAAGATATACATCAAATCAGTCGTCACTTTTACAACATTAACAAAATGGAACTTCATCTCTAATACTCTAGAGATTTGCACTTTCAAAACTTTTGGCTCCCCAAATAATGACATTTCAGGGTGAAACAAAACTACTTTAATCATAAAATTTGGGAAACCCTAATACAATATACCACACAAAAATACGTTCACAGTGCTTCTAGCCTAGGAAATAATTCTATCAAGATTCTAAAAGATAACATGTCAGAAGGGATTTCAAGAGAGACCCATGATCCAATACATGGGTCATGTAGCTTAATTTGTGGATGTGATACCATTGCTCAAGGGGGTGATAGATTAAATCCTGGTCACCTGGTTTCTAGTATGCTAATATATGTATCCCACTTCATACTTTTCAACAGAGTTGCTATTGGTAGGCTCAATGGAGAGATGGAATGGAGCAATAATATTGGGCTTTGCTACAAAATATCCTTTCCATTCCTGCAGTGACTAAAAGTCCCACAGGAATATTTTTTCCTTGAGTTACAATGTAACTTCATCCAGAAAGAAAATGCATATATTAATTTGAAGACAGTTATTATAAAATAGTCTCTGGCTATTACTAAGAGAGGGTAGGGGCCCATAAAATTGGTCCAAGCATTGCTAAGTTTTGACATGATTAAGAGAATAATATTCCCAGATTAAAAAAAAGAGTGCTTCCTGTCAATTATACATGATATTAATCCTGACTGCCAGACAGAATATGAAAATGGAAGTGCCCTTGTTCTTTACATCAAAAAGAGTCCCATTCATTTACTCAGCCATGCAACATTCTTTATTGAGTATCTATTATGTAGAAGAATCTTCTTTGTACTAGAGACACTAATATGGTTAGGAAATATGTTGAGATATCAGTGTATGCTTATTTCTCTTCTATTTTTGTCTTTCCTCCCCTAGAAGGCAGCCAGAACTTTGTGGTCACTGCTTCAATGAAGGTAGAGAGGGGGCATAATTACTGGCTGAAAGTATAAATGTTCTAAAGACTACCTCTTTTCTTGTCTTCTGTTTTAAAACCTAAACCTGACTGAATTGTCCTAGACATTCTAAGAGGATTGAGGAAGAAGGATTTAAGATTCATTAATATCAGAAAGTCATTCCTCTGTTCTGGGAAGATGGAAATATCTGAGAAGTGAATGGCTGCATAAAATAATTAGATATGCTATATTCTAGATGTCAGGTTTCCCAACTTCAGAAAATATTCCAGTATGCAATTTAGCACAAAATCAAAGGGGGCACACACCTTTAAGAGTCTAGGCAATCATAAGCCACAGTGATCAGGATGGGGCAAATAAAGGGACTCTGTCTAAATATTCAGTCTTACCAAATTCCTTGGAGCTGTTGAGTCACCCTGGAATAGGGAAGGAGGCCCATTAATGGCATAGATTAAACATCTCCTCCTCAATCTAACAGAAGAGGGTTTTAAAGTTAATTTTACTTGAGCAAAATAAATATCATATTTGTTGTACCTTTGAGTTTGTGTAGGTACACAAAGATGAAGAAGACACAGACATACTACCTGCCTTCAAATTATTCACAATCTAATGACAGTAAGTGATTAGAGATAGATAATTTCCACTGAGTATGATACAGGCTACAAATTAGGCATTTCCAGGCTGCTCTAGGTTAATGGAGGAGGTATGATACACTTTGTCCAATGATTATTTCTATGTCAAGTGTACCTAGAAAAAGTCTCAGCTAAATTCTTTACATATGACAGACAAATAATAAATATTTATTTTGTGCCATTGTGTTAAATTAAGGCAAGTTTCAGGATCTTATTGACAGGTGACTATTATAACAAAGCATCAGCAGAAGCTTATTTTATGCTTACTCCATCCAAGAAATTTTCTATTACACACAAATCCATATCTGCATCTCTTTCCTCAACCAAGTACTAATATTTGCTAATTATTTACAGTTATCTAAAAGTCCACATTTGGGGGAATTTTGGCCTATTTCTTTTTATTTTAATATTTATTTATTTTGAGAGGGAGAGTGAGTGTGAGTGGAAGAGGGGTGGAGAGAGTGAGAGAGAGAGAATTCCAAGCAGGCTCCATGCTGTCAGTGTAGAGCCCTATATGGGCTCAATCCCATGAACCATGAGATCATGATCTTAGCCAAGATCAAGAGTCAGACACGTAACCAACTGAGCCACCCAGAGGCTCCAGTTTATTTCTTTATAAATTAATTGAAAAAGATACAGTGTGGCTCATATATATTTCCCCTTCCTAGTACTCAACTGAGTTATAACCCAAAAGATAGAGAACAAAAATATGGGAAACTCTTTCCAGGATAAGTTATTTTTTCTAATTCCAAAAATTCCACACTAAATGGCTCAATAGAATGTGGTATAATGAGGACCATTTGGGGATTTAATTGCAGGGTAGTAATTGTTTTCATCATTGCTACACACTGCAATCACAACAGTAGGAATGCAGGCACAGTGGGTCACCAGGGACACTTGGATATCACAGAACCTCCCTTGGAATTATTTTCTGTTGTTTAATATGGAGACCTAGCATTGTTGGGAGTTTTCATATGTAACTGCAACGAGAAGGGTTAAAAATCAACTTTATAAGTGATTAATAAAAGAACTTGTAGGCTTAGAGGTTATGGAAGATTTAAGTCAGCCTAAATTGGAATAATCGTTTAAGGATTTTGAGTATTAACCACTACCTTACATGATTGATAACAGTACAGCTATATTGTTTCTGGCAAAGGTCTTAGAATATTATGCATGCATAGAATAATTTTATGCAGTGAAAAAGCTATTTGTATGATTTTGTTCTACTTTTACCAATTAAGTAAGGAAAAGAGCCAAGGGCATTTAGTTGGGGGACAGGGGCATCATTAACTGACTAGGAGAAAAATGTGGTTATTAGATATTTTTTAATGCAAGACTAATCTTAATAAAAATAATGTAAATTCTAAAGTTGAGAAAGGAAAATAACAAAACAAAACAAAGCAAAAAGTGCTGTTGTTAATTGTACATCAGGCATACTACTATTTGGCTGATAACATTTCCAATGATCATTTACAGCATTGTTTGTCGGAGCTGAACTTGGCTGTGTAGACAACATGGGCAATGCATTTTATGTAATGTTATTACTTGGGCACAATGTATTTCAGACTGGCTACCTGGGACTTTGATAAAAATGTCCATTTCCCTTACTTACCGTTACTAAGAGATTACCTTTAAATGTTCCTTCAGATGTCTTTATCAGTATTCTTAAGTATACCACTGTTCTGCTCTCCATGGTTTCCCTTGATAATGTTAAACTCTGTCTTCACCTCAACTCTAAGACCACCTTACTCTCTCATACAAAGCCAATGATTCCTCACTTTATAATGCTTGCTATCTCCTTGACCAGATTCCTGTAGGAGACTGAATGGAAAAATACAAACTGCTTTGGCCATGAGTCAAAGCTATATGTGGTTTAATGCTAACATCAGTAAGAAAGGAAGAAGTACAGTTATATAAAAAAAATTAGAGACTGGAACTGAAGGAGAGAAAAAAAGGAGGGGAGTGGGGAGAAGAAAAGTTGACAGAAGAGAAGACGAAAGAATGAAAAAGGCTCTTATGTGGGACTCCCTTGGATGTCCCCAAATATCTATAACCCTTAAACTTTTGCAGAACATTGATTTTTCCTGTGTTTTCTTTCCTAATGTTCTTGAAGCCTCATTTCCTCTAAGGTCCTCTTGGTATGCAGCCATTTCCAGTAGATGGGCATCTACTGTGTCTGTTCAGTGCTGGTCCTCCATTCTCTGGACATTACTCCTTTCTTACTATAAACCTCCTGCCTTCAAAAGGAAAGTACCACCTGCCTACAGACCAAATCATGCAAATTTCTCCTTCAAAGTGTAGTTGAGTATCTCACTAGTACTGAGCAAAGATCACTTTAATTATTTCAGATGTCATCACATTTAAGTTTTAAATGTTACTTTGGGATATACAGTGATATCTTGGGTTTGGGGTATGCTGTGTGTGTGTGTAAGGAGTAAAAGTAAGAGAACATTCTATATAAACTACATTCTTGAAATGTTTTCTCAGAGAACATGCCATGTAAAATTCTACAATATCAACATCAGAACAAACATCTCAATCGAAATTCCTTATAAGAGTCAATGTGAAACATTCCTACAAGTAAGGAATTATAATGAAAGTGCAGAAGAATAGTACTTTGTAACATTAATTTATTTCCCTCCCCCGCCATCCATTATCTTTTGATCCTCTCCAAGTTTGCCTAGCTAGAGAGTAAAACATTCATTATTTCAGGGAAGGAATGTTTCAAGAAAAGCAAAGAAAAGGCTTTGGAGTTTCAACAGACGAGAAACTCATGGGATTCTGAACAGAGGAAACACACACGCAGACACACACACAGACACACACACAGACACACACACACACAACCATGATGAGTCTCTTTCTCACACTGACTACTGGATAATGACTCTCCATTCAGGTGGGAAGAAAAGAAAGTTAGAGGGCAAGTGAGGTTATCTTCCATCCTCGTCTACCTGTCCTAAGTACATTGGTCAAGGCTGCATAGTCACTAGACCTGAAGAGGCCATTAGGATATTAAAGAAGGATAACGCAGCAGTTGCCTTTAGAGATCACAGTCAGACAAACAGCTAGAAACAAGGCAATTTCTGTGAATGTTGGAACACAGAGAAGACAACACCGAGATGATTATCCCACCTTCTAACCCTGGCCTTGGCATTACATAAACCTTTCCGTGTTTCCACCCCCAGGGTGAAGAGAGATTACATGTACATATTCAATAAGATGAAGCTTATTTCAAAAGAATAATTGAGGTCAGAAATAAGAAAGCAAGCTTCATTTTTGTAAACCTGTGGTTGCAGAGTGAGCTTTGCACACAGTACTTTGTAATGATTAAAATTAATAAGTTAATAATTAAAATTAATAATTTGTGTGGCATGTGTAATTTGTGTGGCACATGGCATCTCTATGAGATGAAAACTTACTACTTTACCAATGTGATTGGGAACATTGGGGAGTTATAACAACAATATTTCTAGGTTCATGGAGAAATGGTAAGTGTCTTTATGAATAAGAAGGTAAGGAGAATGAACAGAGGAAAAGATCCATTTTGAAAATCCTGAGAGCTCAGCCCAAACACTGGGTTCCAATGCAATGTTTTGACTGGGGTGTAATTTAGAATATAGAGCAACATCTTGCTTAAAGCAAATATTGCACATGAAAATCTGTGTCCAAAAGAATGATAAAAATGTGTCTTTATTTTGCAGAAAGATTTATGGTATAAATATGTTAAATAACATGACAGTCTAGCAAATTTAAACCATCTAATATTTTGAAAAGGATTAATCTGCCTATAACTTTCTGGATTAAAATTTATCATACAAAGAGACCTATACCTGTATTCAAGCTAAGACCAAGCATTATTAAATAGTTCTGATGCGTGGTATTATAATAAAATATTTATAATAATTTGAATACCATTTGGTAAACTGGAAAGCTACAGAAAATATGATGAGTTCTTATAGAAAGTCACTTGCAACATCTTAAGCTGGGATCAATCAAGTATATAATTTTGACTACCTAAGAAAGAATTTAAGCTTCTAGTTATATTACTAGGATTCAATATGATATCTTCCTGGAAATATAAATATCAGTTAATGCATGCCAATTTTAAGGATTCCAAATGTTGGCTCATTAAGCAAAATAATAACAATAATAAATTTATATTTAACCGTACCCATTTGTAACCAACAAGTGCATAGTAATATATAATTAATTAAATAATTAGCATAAATTATCTTTGATACCTCTTCCACATTTCTATTTGATGGAAAACACTAATTTCAGAAACACTGGAGTTCACCTCAGCTTTCTGTTGCTTGTCAAAAAATAATACATAAGGTATAATCATATTTCCCTATTATGACTGCAGCTGAAAACACAGGATGACTCCAAGTGGTTATAATATTTTAGAGGTTCTGGAAGTGATTTTATATTAAACCATTGCAATCCTACCTCACAAGTTGATAAAATATTTATTTATATTTCATAGAGGAAAGTCCAACAGAAATGTGATAAGGCAATGAGTGATATGCAAAGCCAGAAATCAAAAACTTCTTTTCCAATTCAGAACATATTATTGTAGGCTGTCATAACTCCATAGGTATTTAACAACTGGATAAAATGAATCAGATTTCCCCTTAGTAATCAGTGATTTTATCCACTGTTTCTTTTCTCTAGAAAATTTGGATTTAAAGCCTGGGTCTATCACTGCCCATTGGAGATGCTCAGTTGTTCCCATGATCATACACTGTCCATTAGCATCGATATGTAAAATGTGGATGGTCTTCCTATTAGGCAGAGTCATGAGGTTAAAATTAAATTATAAACTTACAAGTACTTGAGGGAAAAAAAGGTGTTTTATCAGCCAGAGTATTACTATGTTGTAATTATAGATCTACTTTTCTGTTTGACAATATTTACTCATCCAGGCTACACAATTTGCTTACCTTGGGGCTAATTAAAAAGTCTCCAGGATTTAGCACATTGTCATTTTCCCTTTGTTAGAAGACCAGACTCATCAGCTTTCTCTATATTTTTATTTTTCAGTCATCACTATGATTAGGGGAGGAAGTAGAATATTGGAGGCCTAGCAGCCAGAAACAGTGTAATAACAGAAAACACACAAAAAGTATCAATTCATTTTGAGCATTTGCTAACTAGGTGTGAATAACTTTGTGCAGGATCATTCTCCCAATGAATGTTTTTTGTAGGATGGGGAAAATCATGGTATTTTTTTTTCCTAAATACCTAGGCAAATGCTGCCTTCAAAGATGCTGAATCAATTTCCTTTTTTTTACAACAAAACCATCAAAGCTTATCTCTCAAGAACTGATTGAAAATAAGTCAAGACAAATCGCAAGGAATCAGAAAGTTTAACAAATCCATTTAGGTGCTGTGTAGATAAACATCGACTATGTACCTGAAATGACAGAACCACAAAAAAATTTGTTAATAATTGTAGAGTGCCTATGATGTGTTGAACGCTTTGATGCATTACTTACTCATACCAAAGAAGTGCCACTAATATTGCCAGTATATGAATGAAAAAGCTGCATTTGTATAACTTGCAAAGGTCACTTAGGCCATGCGTGGGAGAAACCAGAGTCAGACCCCCTGAACATAATCCCAGAACTAATCTCATAAATGCTATGCCATACTGCCTCAGTTTTCTTCCCACTTTCCAGAATGAGAGGAAATTCTGTTACAGAGATCTTGCAGAGTAATGGGTGTATCTTTGGGTGTGGAGGGGGTGACAAGGAATGTTAGAATAGCACCAACTATACAGTTCAGGATTCAACAAATGGTAATTTTATCAGGGGGCATAGGTTAACTATCATGGAATGAGAAGTTATTCTTGGCATGCAGAAATAACTAACTGCTCACAGGAGATACTTTTTAATTTAAGAAAAAACAGAAAGACAAAGAACAAATAAGAGAGAGGTGATGCTACACTAATTACTTTTTGTCTCTGTCTCTCTTATCATGATTATCTGATTCTAAATAAGACTACAACCATTTATAAAGACTACTCCACATTGTTGCCATATTTAGAGTATACATATGGGTTTTACAACACTGAATAATCTCTTATTTCAAAGAAAATAAATCTTATACTGCAGCTTAGAAAGAGAGGAGACTCAAAATAGTATTATAAGAGATGGGGGCACCTGGGTGCCTCAGTCAGTTGAGTGTCCAACTACAGCTCAGGTCATGATCTCACAGTCTGTGAGTTCGAGCCCTGTGTCAGGCACTGTGCTGACAGCTCAGAGCCTGGAGCTGGTTTTAGAGTCTGTGTCTCCTCCTCTCTCTCTGCCCCTCCCCTAGGCATGCTGGGTCTTTCTTGCTCTCAAAAAAAAAAAAAAAAAAAAAAAAAAAAAAGAAAGAAAGAAAGAAAGAAAAAAAAAGAAAAAAATTAAAAAACAAAAAAAGAAATATTAGTTTGGGGAAAATGAGACACAATGAGGAAATCATGATGCATCTAAATATTTGAAAGGAGGATAGCGTCTGGGTGACCACAAAATGCAGAATAAATTCAGTCCCTGGAAGACATGAAAGTAAGCCTTTATTTTCTCAACTTAAAGAATTTCCTAAAGTTAGTGCCACTTCAAAAACTTAAACAAAGATAAAAATATACAGGATACATTCTAGGGATATAATTTAATTTGATCATAAAAAAAATACCTGGATATTAAAATTCACTTTCCTAAACAAACATTGTATTCAAGATTATCGAAGATATAATTATGTATATTAGAGTTTAAATACAGTCAGAATAACACATCTCAAAATGTATGGAAATCTATCAGAGTTGCACTTAGAAAAAAGCATTCATAGTTTCAAATGTCTACCTTTTATAGGAAAACATAAAGATAAATTAACCATCTTAAAGTTTAAGTTTAATTCAAGTTAAAAATAACCATCAAGAGGACTGAAGGAGACCGTGAAGAAACATGACAGTTGTAGAAAAATTAATTAACTAGACTATAAGAAAAAAAAAAAATAAGGAGGCACACCTGGGTGCTCAGTCAGTTAAGCATCTTACTCTTGATTTTGGCTCAAGTCATGATCTCATGGTTTGTGGGTTCCAGTCCCACATGAGGCTCTGCACTGAGAGTGTAGAGACTGCTTGGGATTCTCTCACTCTCTCTCTCTCTCTCTCTCTCTCTGTCCCTCCCCCACTTGCATGCTCTGTTTCTCTCTCTCCCTCAAAATAAATAAATAAACATTAAAAAAAAAGGAAAGAAACTGAAGAATCAATAGTTGAATCAAGAGAGAGAACATGGAATATAGAAGCACATTGGATGAGGCATGAGGGAATAAAAAATGCTGCTAAAACATTTTTAGAACGCTCTACAAAATTTGTGTTTAGACACAAAAATATAAATCACAAAACTGCCGTAAGAAGTGCAAAACTAAAGAAATTGAGAAAAATATCAATGTTTACCTACAAAATTCCACTTAGTCCAGCCATCACTATCTCTACAAGTGACTTACTTTCAATTTTCATGAAACAGATAGTTTTCATATAAAAATTGTTCTAGGGTAAGAAAAAAATGGAAATCTTCCTAATTTATCTAATTAAAGAAGCGTAAACTTGAAATTAAAATGGAAAGACAATGATAAAAATGATGAAATTAAAATTATGTATGAAAACCAAAATACAAGGATGGCTTCTTGTTAAGAAAAAAGCATATGACCATTTCAGAAGATATAAAAATGTATTTTAAGTAATTTCTAGGTAAGGAATTAAAAACTATCATGATTGAAAAAAAATTCTTTTTCTTAAGCGAATAGACAAAATTCTTTAAAGAGAGAATATTAG
Organism: Prionailurus bengalensis; assembly: GCF_016509475.1. Lineage (NCBI taxonomy): Eukaryota > Metazoa > Chordata > Mammalia > Carnivora > Felidae > Prionailurus > Prionailurus bengalensis. The sequence goes on along the minus strand of NC_057356.1, from coordinate 72,162,748 downwards.
AAGCAACCTCATTCAAATCACACAAAGGGAAAAAAAACACGGATTGTTTATTCCCAGTCTAATCAATACTATAAAGCATTAACCAGAGCTAAGGTGCTTGGTTGCTGTCAAGGACTGGAGGGATTCAAGCATAGACCTGGGAGTCTAGCTGTTGGAAAACTCAGTATCAGATTGGTGTGGAGGAGGAGAATGGCATCAAACATAAACAGAAAATGTGATCTGGCATAAAGTGATGTGGTTTTCTGCCCCAAGTTTACAGCTGTGTGACTTCAGGCAGAACACTGATACTCTCTGAACCCCAGCTTTCCTGTCCAGAAATTTGTTTATACATTATACACAATGTCAGAGTGGTTTTGAAAATAACATTACATAATACACTTAGAGCTTTTTACAAACAATAATGGACTATATCATTGTCTGTTGATGCTAATGTTGTTATTGAACTAGATGGGTCTTTACAATATTTCTCATCAGTATGGATTCTCTGAGGCCTATTCATGGCTGAGCTGTGACAGTCTTCCACATCCATTATATACAGTGGATTCATTCCAGTGTCCTTACACTTACTCCAGGTAAGTTCAGTACAGTTTATTGACTTCTGTATGTGGTTTGCTAGAAAAAGGGGAGAACCTAATCACCCTGGAGGACAGTATGTTTTTCTAGGCTGTTATGTTCAAGAACAAGATACAGACGAAAGACAAACAGCACTCTATTAACTTAGAAATGCCAAGATAAGCATGATTTGCTGTTGATTTTTTTTCAGTGAGTAATACAGGATTTGGATAATTACAATCTTTTAGATAAGCTCTGGTGACTGAAAGAGATAAGAACAATTCTTTCAAGGATGAGATGTCATTAGAAAGAGAAAAAACCTTATACATTTTTATAAGACTTCTTCAAAATTTATCTTTAAGAAAGAGGGGCCTAGGATAGAATGGAATGAAGATTGCCCAGATGTAAGTTAGAAATCCAGACTACATTTTCTAAAATGAAAGGGGATTTTATTAAGATCTAACCAAGTGTTGAATTGTAGGACTGGGGGGAAAATTGATTCCCAGTAAAGAGATGAAAAGTTGATCATGTTTCTTTTGTTTTATATACCACACACTTTTAAGTGATGTCTAAGAAGACTGCATCCTTAAAGGGAACATGGATGAAATATAAAAGACTAAACAAGTGCCTTTATACATTATAAAAATAAAATGCAATAAAATAAAATAGTATTGGTCTTACTGGGCTATTTTTTTCTCTTCTTCTCCAATTTTCTCACTTATGTTTAAGAGTCCATCTTAAAATAAAGATAATTAGTCAATAACTTCATCCACCTTTTATAATAATTTAATGTATGTCCTCCATAGGCTGTGGGTGGAGGGTGACTTCAGGGTTTCAAAATCCCTGGGTATTATTCAATTAACCCATATGAATCTTATGGCCAATCACTCTGAAAAGTTATCTTCCAAGCTGAGCTGGATTTCATGTGATGAGAAAATTGTTCCCTAATAAGGGAACTATTTTAGTTCTGAAAGTTATAAAGATTTTTTTTCCTTATATTAAGCAAACAAACAAATAAGCTATTTATATCCTATACTCAGTCTTAATTTATTTCACCAAGGATATATTTTATAGTTTAATACTCGTCAATATAGAAGTTCTTTATATATAAGATACCTTTTCCCTACTTAATCTCCAATTCTCCAATCTAAACATCCTTAATTATTTCCCTCAAACCAAAAGAATGGTTTTGGTTTATATCCACTATCTTAGGCAAAACATCCTAAATATATTATGGAGTAAAACATCCTAAAGTTTGGCATCAGAGTCAAATATTTGAACCTTATTTTGGAATAGAAATGCCATAAATAAGGATTGGCTTTCCCCTACTACTGGGAACTATACTTCCTTTACCACCAGTTCAGTCTCATGTGTAGTAGTTGACTGCTGCCTAAGTGACATCATACCAGCCATTAACAAATGTGTTAAACAGAGAAGGGCCAAGATAAGAGCTCTGAAGCAAACAATGATTTCATTTGATACCAATTCATCACTCTTCCCTTTCAGGTTATAGTGATGTATTATTAAATGTTCACCATATTAGCCCATTGTCTTCATTTTTTCCTAAACGATAGCATGAGGAATTTTGGAGGGCTGGGAGTTAGGGGGAGATTTCTAAAGAATCTTCTAGATCTTCTAGCCTAGTGATATCATTTTAAAAATGACAGAAGACTAGTTTTAAATAGCTTGTTTTTCATGAAACTTCATCTGCTCCAGATGATCCCTTAGTAAATTTTCACACATTATTTGTTGATTATGCCTTTCCAAAAGTGCTAACCGGACTAAAGCCAAACTCATAGGTCACAGATTGAAGCTCTTTTTAGAGAAATCAAGACATTTTTAAGAATGTCTTAAGACCTTCTCTGTAATGTTTATTTTTTACTACAAGTTGAATATGTCCACATATTATGTAAATAAAAATACACTTAAAGGGAGAAAAAACCATAATGATAATTTTCCTTACTTCTATGAAGATGGTGGATAAAAGGAAGGAGATAAGAGTGTCGAGTGGTTTATTTTTTGCATTGTAAACTACAGCAGGTTTTGTTATTAACCACAAAAGACACACCAAGCTTATATCTATTAAGAAACAACAACTGCAGTCCCTTTACACATTGCTGATAAAAATTTAACATTCAACACTTACATATTTCACAAGGCTTAGGAGTTTTAAATTAGACTGGTAGTGACAGTGGTGTTATTACTCCAAAGCTAATCAAAGGACTAGAAACCCATTGGAAACCAGTTGTAATGGAATAGTTCTTAGTTTAGCTGCCAGGGACTCCTGGGTTTCCTTTGCTGAATTCCTCATTATTCAGTAGATGATACTTCTGCTTATCTTCCTCCTTTATTTCTTTGATGAGCTCTTTGGCTCATGGACAATTTCCCTTGGCTAATGTAGGTGAAAAGCATTTGAAAGGTGCTAAGAGCTATGCAAATGCAGTATATTAACAGTGACTTCACAGATTATCCTTATAAGATAATTCTTTGGAATTTCAGAATGGAAATGCACTTTCAAGATTATGAAGGAGGTCCAGATTGGTGAAGTGGCCTGCACAAAGTTGTGCCCCAACAGATCCATTTCTCCTAATTCCTAAGAGTTTTCTTGCTATTATGTGATCCTCATCTTTTATATATCTTTTATAAAACTCTTTGGAGTTAAATCTTTTAAGAAAAAAATAGCCTGTTTCTTTATTAAAAATACTTAAACATGATGGGCTCAAGGCACAAATGATGAATTTTACTCACAGAAATCTTTTCTGAGGGTCTACCGTGTCCAACCTCAGTATGTTTTCACTCAATTCCCTACCTTCTCCCCAATCAGGTTATGGAAGTTTTGATTTCACCTATTTAATAATCAAAACAACCTTTTAAATGTATTCATCTGAACTATAACTGATACATAACATAACATGCACACTATTGGCTGAATTTACAGGTTAGCAGATGTAAAATAATTCCATTAACTAGATGATCAAGTGGAATTTGGGGCATTTGTAGTCAGAATAGTAAATGTTGACCCAGCCATGTACAACCCTGTGTTTTCTATTATATAGCTGTTGGCAAATCAATCTACAAATAAGTGAGGCTTTTGGAGTGCCAGTCTCTGTGCTAAATTCTACAGGTATTATTGCCTTAATGTCTCATAAGCTCTATATTGTTATTACACATCCAATGTAAAGACAAAAATATCAGAAAGGACCAAAAGTTGGTTAAAGTCACTCAGCTGGTCAATGCAAATCACACTTCAAAAAGAGTTTTGAGGAGCACCTGGGTGGCTCTGTCAGTTGAGCGTCTGGCTTCGGCTCAGGTCATAATCTCAGTTTGTGGGTTCGAGCCCCACATTGGGCTCTGTGCTGACAGCTCAGAGCCTGGAGCCTGCTTCTGATTGGGCATCTCCCTCTCTCTCTGCCCCTTCCCTGCTTGCACTCTGTCTCTCTCTCTCAAAAATAAATAAATAAATAAATAAATATTAACACAATTTTTTTTATAAAATAAAAAACAGAGAGTTTTGACTAGCTCCAGGTTCCAAATTTTTAACTTTTGAAACATATTGCCAAAGCCTGGAATGCATTAGCAGAATCCTATAAACTTTTCTTTAGCAACAATCTACTATAAAAGATCAACTGTAAGACTGTAAATTTTTTGAAAAATCCTGAAATTATTTTCCCAAAGGTTTTCTTTTTGTGGTTATGTCAACAGCTTTCTCATGAACCAGTAAAAACTTCTGTATTGTGTTGTAGTAATTAATACAGTGCATTAATTATTTAAAAAAAACTAGAACAAAGGATAAAAACAGAGTGGGATTCAACCAGACTCTTCAAGTGTGAGGAATGTGTTGATAAAGTTGAGGTATGTTGATAAAATGTATAATGACTACCTCTCAAAAATAACCCAGATTGATAATATTAGCCAATTTAAGTTAGATAAATACTCCCCTCATCGCCTACTTTAAACTTTTGGGGCGATGCCATTGAACATGAACTTTGGAAGAGAGGTGCAAATTCAGCTCTCATGTGCTGGAACTGCCAATTATGTAAAATTTTCATCATTTGAATTGTTTATGAAAAACTAAGAGGAGATTTTAGTGAAACTATTATAAAAATAATAAATATAAAAATTCTTTTAACTCGATTGTGTTTTCATAGCAGAAGAAGTATTATTTTCTTTTGATTGTAATGATTTCTTCCTACAAAATATGTTTGTTTTCACTCTGTTTTATTTATTTAACAAATTCTTGAATTTTTTAAATATATTTTTTAAAGGGGCACCTGGGTGGCTCAGTCGGTTAAGTGTCTGACTTCAGCTCAGGTCATGATCTCACAGTTAATGTGTTCAAGCCCCGCGTTGGGCTCTGTGCTGACAGCTCAGAGCCTGGAGCCTGTTTCAGATTCTGTGTCTCCTCCTCTCTCTGCTCCGCTCATGCTCTGTCTCTGTTTCTCAATAATAAATAAACATTAAAAAATATAACGTTTTTTATATTATTATATATATTTTTATATATTTTTTAACGTTTATTTATTTATTTTGAGAGTGAGAGCAGGGGAGGGGCAGAGAGAGGGTGAGAGAGAGAAAATCCCAAGCAGTCTCCACATTATCAGTGCAGAGCGCCACGCAGAGCTCAAACTCACAAATCACGAGATCATGACCTGAGCCAAAATCAAGAATAAGATGAATAACCACCTGAGCCACTGAGGCACCCCTTTCTTGAACTTTTTAAAATAAAAGGCAGGTCTCTGAAAGTTAGCACGCTGCAGTCATTGGTATGCAATTTCATGGGATGCACCTCTAAGAATATCTGTCTTTCATATCTGCTCTCAAAATTATTAAATAACTGAACTATTCATAATTTTTCTTGGCGTGGGCAAAGATAAACAATGAATCTGAGAATTTAAAATATACTTATATTTTATTATTTTTTTCTTATATAAAATTTTAACACTTTTTAGGTAGAATAAATATTGTTCTTGCAACAAGTTGTTTGAAAGGTAGATGGCGATTTCCTTTAAACCCTCTTTGCTGAACTTTGATATAGGACATTACAATCCAATATACATTTAAAATAATTTACTCTTTGGGGCACCTGGGTGGCTTAGTTGGTTAAGCATTAGACTCTTGATTTCAGCTCAGGTCATGATCTTGCAGTTTGTGGGTTTGAGTCCTGTGTCAGGCTCCAGCTGACAGTGCAGAGCCTGCTTGGGATTCTCTCTCTCCCTCTCTCTCTGTCCTTCCCCTGCTCTCTCTCTCTCTCCCTCTCTCTCAAAATAAATAAATGAACTTTAAAATATTAGGAGACATTTACTCTTTAATATTTAACTTAGGTAGTCTTTATTAATATAAAGTTTTTCCAGTTAAATTAAAATATTGGGACAAATAATTTATGTTTTTGAGTTTTGAAAAAAAGAATTAAATTTATTATTGGGTTTTCTTTTCCATGCTCAGGATTTCCTATAGTTCTCAAATTTGAATTTTACAAATTCAGCACACCAGAAGACTTATCAATAAATATTCAGCTTACTAACAATTTTTACAAATCTCTAATAATAGAGTTGAATGGTTCTACCAACAGTGCAAAGAAACCAAACAAAACTAAAAACCAAAGTAATCTGCATCCTAGTGACACTTCCTCATATTTTCACTCATATCACTATAATACTTTTTAAATAAATTTATAGTTCCCGGTTTTCACAATTGTGTTATTGTCCCTTCCTCATGAACATATAATCGTGGCTAAGATTTACTGAATGAATGTTCCCTATGTTCCAGGCACTGTTCTAAGCACTTTATAATTATTAACAGCAATCTCAGGAGAGAGATGGTATTAACAGCTTCATTTGACGGATAAGAAAAGTGAGACAAGTTCACAGAACTAATAAGTGGCAGATCAGGGATGAAGCCTAGATATTGTGACTCTAAAGCTATGTTCTTAACCCATCTTTTAATAAGAATATCCAATTTTAGGTTAACCCTTTTCAAAAACTTTTATTATACATTTATATTCATGCCAAATCCTTTATATTTGGGTTTATTTTCCTTAAAAGATATTCTTAAATGTATGTATTACAATAAATAAAAAGAGATTTTGAACAAAAACAGCATTCAGATAAATTTATATGCTGGAATGCACTAATGCACATAAAAGAAGACCAAAATATCATTCATATTAATATAACCTGGAAACAACTGGAAAAAAATACAGCTTTCCCACTATTTCAATTGCAGCTTAATTACCAAAACCAATTTTGAGAATTTTAGCCAAATATTCCATGTAGTTATCTGTAGGTTAGGCCAGGGCTGTTAACTAAAATCCCGATAAAGCCAAACGTAGCCAAATGCTTGCTTTTCCCAAAACACTAATTAAGGTTTTCCAGAATTGTGCAACATCCATCAAGTCATCCAAGTTTATTTTCCTTATCAAGCCAGCCTACAACTAGAATTAATGGTGAAGTGCTTTATTTCCCTGGATTATAGTAACACCTGCAACAACATGGTCTGATTAAAGCAATCAATTGAACTTCAAAATTAGTCAGTTGAGTTCGGCAATGGGGAATGCTCCAATATATAACCACACAACTTCTTATTCTACTCTCCATGGAAATCCTTCCTTCAAAGCATACACATGTAAGCTCATTGAGAATAGCAATTGTCTGCTCAATACTTCCCCACAGAGGATGCTAGAAGAGGTACGGCATTTCAGTTTTCACTGTGTCTGTCACCCTCATTTGACTTCTCAGCTCGCCAGACACATAATAGAACAAGATATAATAATAGTCATTAACAGATGCATTTGATGCCCTCTGCGCAAGTATTCACTCACAGCTCATTCACTTCAATTGCTTTATAGAAACCTCCAATTCATGTTCTACGTTACTATGTTTTCAGCTTTAGAAGACTTAACAATTTTCAAAGGTTAGAGAGAACACCATGCAACAAGAAAGGAAGACCACTGAGCTGAGTATCCTTCTTTGCCCCTCATGGCCAATCTTAGCCTTCTTCACTCTAATCTGTATTGCAGGTGGCTGACCTTTATGGACTGTATCTATAGGCTGCCTTGCCATCACTTCCGGTGAGTTCAGCAATGGGAAGAACAAGAGGGAGGTGGAAGTAAGGAATGTTTTTCTCCCTGTTCCCTGGCGTCTAAGCCACAGCTGGTTGGTTATGCCCATCAACCAAAATCCCTCATTAGGTAGACAGAGAACTACATGGTCCTCCTACCTCCACTGCCTTAGAGGTTTTAATGAACTAAGTCCATGGCCTCTTTCTCTCTCATACCCCAAACAACTTCCCATTTTTTTAAAACAGCCCCTTTATTAAATTTCACTCAATTCCCAGCTAAAAGTGTTAGGATCTTGACTTATCTCTAGATATCTCTTACCCTCTAGATCTCATATCCTTCTAAATGGAAATTTTGTTGTCCTGAAAAGTTAAAAAAATGTTTAATGTTTACTTAATTTTGAGAGAGAGAGAGAGAGAGAGAGCTTGTGAGCAATGGAGGGGCAGAGAAAGAGGGAGACACGGAATCCAAAGCAGGCTCTAGGCTCTGAGCCGTCAGCACAGAGCCCCACATGGGGCCCAAGCTCACAGCTGTGAGATCATGACCTGAGCCGAAGTCGGATGATTAACCAACTGAGCCACCCAGGTACCCCATGTTGCCCTGAAGTTTTTTTAAAGCAAAGATGCAAGACACAATTAAGGTATTTGTTACAGTGTTCTCTTTGCCTCAATAGATATTGGCAGGTGTTCACCCAGGGCTAATTAGATTTCATTAACATTTACACTGAGGGTTAAGAACTAATAAGGTGTGGGGAGCATACCACATTGATTAGGAATAGTATGTGACCTTTCTCTTTTTGATTATTGCTGGTTCTAAATAACTTTTTGTGTAGGTTTCAATTTTGACGAAAACCGTCATAAACTTGATCAATAACACTTCTATTAGTTTATAAGCATGTTAAATTAAGTGTTGGAAATTCAATTATAAATTTTTAAGGGTGATTCATAAAAATATTTATAATTCACTAATATCTCACTGGTGCTATAATATAGTTCAATCTTAGATTTATAGGGGAAAATTTGAATTTTTTTAAAGCTGTGATTACAACTTATGATCTATAGCCAAATTCAAGTTTTATCATGTTTTTCACACAAATTGTCCTAAAATATTTACTCAGGTTTTTTATTTTATTTTATTTTATTTTATTTTATTTTATTTTATTTTATTTTATTTAAGTTTTCACATAAGAATATAAAATGTCTGGCTTCTCTTGAAAAATTAGGTTTGGTGATACATGGTCCACAACCCAGTAGGGCAAATTGATGTGGGGCTGGGATAGCTGCATTTCTTTCTTTCTTTCTTTCTTTCTTTCTTTCTTTCTTTCTTTCTTTCTTTCTTTCTTTCTTTCTTAAATGTTATTTATGTATTTATTTGTTTTTGAAAGAGAGAGCGTGAGAGGGAGAGGGGCAGACATAGAGGGAGACAGAGAATCCCAAGCAGGCTCCATGCTGTCAGCACAGATGTCAGCAGGGCTTAAACTGATGACCCATGAGATTATGACCTAAGCCAAAATCAAGAGACAGATGCTCAACCGACTGAGTCATCCAGGCTCCCCAGAGTTTGCATTTCTTTTTTTTTTTTTAATTTTTTTTTCAACATTTATTTATTTTTGGGACAGAGAGAGACAGAGCATGAACGGGGGAGGAGCAGAGAGAGAGGGAGACACAGAATGGGAAACAGGCTCCAGGCTCTGAGCCATCAGCCCAGAGCCCGACGCGGGGCTCGAACTCACGGACCGCGAGATCGTGACCTGGTTGAAGTCAGACGCTTAACCGACTGCGCCACCCAGGCGCCCAGAGTTTGCATTTCTTAAGCAAAGTGTGCACCTAACAATTTCCAAGTCTCTATCATTGCCCGTTACTTACAAGTCTGATTCACTTTTAGTTTACCTGCATGCAGCCACAGTTTTTGTAGTTTGTGACTCCTAGGACCCAGGAAATTTTATTCTAATATGTTATCGAAAACTGCACTTAATATTTCCCTGTGTCCAAACTAGGGATCAGTAAAGGCTCTTTTCTGTAAAGGGCCAGATAGCAAATATTTTAAGCTTTGTAAGCCATAAAGTTTCTGCTTTGCTCTTGTAGCACAAAAGCAGCCATAGATAATATGTAAACAAATGGGCATGGCTGAAATCCAATAACACTTATCTTACAAAATGAGTGGTGGGCTAAATTTGATACATAGTCATAGTTTGCCAACCCCTCATGTAAGGAATCAGATAATCTGTAGTATATCATGGCACCAGGTATTATAATGTGTCCTAGGAATTTCATTTGGGGATCTGATGTTTTATTAACATCAGAGGAAGGAGGCTTAAGGATGAAGGAAGTGGCAGATGCCGGGATAAGGCTAGTAGGAGTAATTATTAAGAGTATATAGATCCCAAGAACGAAGAAATGACAGATTAGAAGTACAGATACATATAACTGTAACTGTTCTAGAGATTACAACTCAGGGAAGGTGGTTCATAACAAAGTCACCAGCTTCTCTTCAATTTTTAAAATATAAACTTTCCTATCCCAGGACTTACTCTCAAATCACAAGGCTAATTCCAACATTTTCTGCAAAATTAGGAGGTATTGAATTTTTTAAATTTAGTTTATTTTTTCATTTACATCCAAGTTAATTAACATACAGTGCAACAATGATTTCAGGAGTAGATTCCTTCATGCCCCTTACCCATTTAGCCCATCCCCCCTCCCACAACCCCTCCAGTAATTCTGTTTGTCCTCCATATTTAAGAGTCTCTTATGTTTTGTCCCTCTCCCTGTTTTTATATTATTTTTGCTTCCCTTCCCTTATGTTCATCTGTTTTGTATCTTAAAGTCCTCATATGAGTGAAGTCATATGATATTTGTCTTTCTCTACTTTTACTTAGCATAATACACTCTAGTTCCATCCACGTGGTTTCAAATGGCACGATTTCATTCGTTTTGATTGCCGAGTAATAATCCATTGTATATATATATACCACATCTTCTTTATGTATTCGTCCATTGATGGACATTTGGACTCTTTCCATACTTTGACTATTGTCGATAGTGCTGCTATAAACATTGCAGTGCATGTGTCCTTTTGAAACAGCTTACCTGTATCCCTTGGATAAATACTTAGTAGTGCAATTGCTGGATCATAAGGTAGTTTTATTTTTAATTTTTTGAGGAACCTCCATACTGTTTTCCAGAGTGGCTGCACCAGTGTGCATTCCCACCAGAAGTGCAAAAGAGATCCTCTTTCTCCGCATCCTCGCCAACATCTGTTGTTGCCTGAGTTAATGTTAGCCATTCTGATAAGTGTGAGGTGATACCTCATTATAGTTTTGATTTGTATTTCCCTGATGATGAGTGATGTTCAGCATTTTTTCATGTGTTGGTTGGCCATCTGGATGTCTTCTTTGGAGAAGTGTCTATTCATGTCTTTTGTTCATTTCTTCACTGGATTATTTTTTTTTTGGGGGGGTGTTGAGTTTGGTAAGTTCTTTATAGATTTTGGATACTAACCCTTTATCTGATATGTCATTTGCAAATATCTTCTCCCATTCCATTGGTTGCCTTTTAGTTTTGCTGATTGTTTCCTTCGCTGTGCAGAAGCTTTTTATTTTGATGAGGTCCCAATAGTTCATTTTTGCTTTTGTTTCCCTTGCTTCTGGAGATGTGCTGAGTAAGAAGTTGCTGCAGCCAAGGTCAAAGACGTTTTTGCCTGCTTTTTCCTCTAGGATTTTAATGGATTTCTTTCCTACATTTAGGTCTTTCATCCATTTTGAGTTTATTTTGTGTATGGTGTAAGAAAGTGGTCCAAGTTCATTTTTCTGCATGTCGCTGTCCAGTTTTCCTGGCACCACTGGCTGAAGAGACTGTCTTTATTCCATTGGATATTCTTTCCTGCTTTGTCAAAGATTAGTTGGCCATAGAGTTGTGGGTCCATTTCTGGGTTTTATATCCCATTCCATTGATCTCAGTGTCTGTTTTTGTGCCAAGGATGTATTGAATTTTTAAAATTTTATTTATTTAAATTCAAGTTAGTTAACATACAGTGAAGTACTGGCTTCAGGAGTAGAACCCACTGATTCATCTCTTACATATGACACCCAATGCTCATCCCAACAAGTACTCTCCTTAATGCCCATCAACCATTTAGCCCATTCCCCCATCCTCCTCCCCTCTAGCAACTCTCAGTTTGTTCTCTGTATTTAAGAGTCTCTCATAGTTTGTCTCCCTCTCTTTTTTATCTTCTTTTTCCTTCCCTTCTTCTATGTTCATTTGTTTTGTTTCTTGAATTCCACATATGAGTGAAATCATGATATTTGTTTTTCTCTGACTGACTTATTTTGCTTAGCATAATATTGTAAGTATTGACAATTTAAATGGCAATGAGCCATACAGGCAAAAAAAGAGAAATTTAGCCTTGATACCAGTTATAGGAGCTATAGGTTCAGATAGGTGTCAAAGAGTTAATGACTTACGGGAAAAGATCCTGAATTTTGAAGTCTGTTCTTGGATTATTGAAAGATTTCAACTATCTTATTTGTAAAAATTAAACTATTTGGAAGATTTGTTCTAGATAGTGTAAGATATACTTAAGGCCAAGAACAGTGCTTTTTAATACACTGATTATAGTAAGTTACTAGTTTTCACATAGAAAAATTCAGGCATCAGGTTCTTTGTTGGTTCAAATCAACCTGAGATTCTTCATGAGTCTGAATTCTAGTCTTTAATGTTTGTAAGAAGGAAGGAGATTAAATAAAGAAAATAAATTGAAAGACACTGTATAAAAATATATAACTATGATTTGGTAGAATATAACACGACTTATAACATGACTTGTAACTATTTGGACAAAAGTCCAAATTCAATTATTTCAGTTTTTGACGTGAACACCTCTAAAATCAAAAGTGAAAGACACTCTTCACTTATCAAGCAAGTATATTTTGAATATACACTATGGTATATTCATTCATTCATTCATTCATTCACCCACACATATATACACATAATGTTCAGCAACATTTAATGAGCCCACAAAATATTCTAGGCATCATACTACTCTGTTCTCTTGAATTTTATGGGAACAATGAATTTCATGCTATGATAAAAAAAAGGACGTGTTCAGAAAAAGTGACTCTGAGGAATAAATGTTTATGTTGAGGTAGCAAGGATAAATTGAAGCAAGTCACACAAAATTATGGTTGGCAAGATATGAGTGTTCCTTATGGAGAGAATAGAACATGTAAACACCCTGGAAAAAATAAATTGAGAAGGCAAAGAAGTTAGTGAAGAATGCTTATCCCTTAAAGCCAGGTTAGGAACAACTAAGTTAATTCTTGTATCCAGAGGTTGGGTAAGGCCAATGTAGTTGAAAGCTTGATGCTGTGGTGTACTCAACACTGTAATGTCAATATTTATTTGTGTGTATGTGTTCTTTAGCCAAGAGTTGGTATCATTGCGTTTAGGTAGGATAATATAATGATACCTTTCAATCCCTTGGATACTCTTAAACAATTTTATTGAGACCTAAAAGTCAGATTTAACATTAAAGATCAAGACAGGAATGTGCACACATAAGAGGAATACAGATTGTGTCTCTGGGTGGATAAATGCATGTTGCAACTCAAATATTCTAAACACAGGATTAAGAACAGGTAAAGCCAACAGACTGAAACACTGCCATGCAGGCATTAACATGAGGTAAGTCAAGCAACATGAAACTAAAAAAGTCCTGTAAGTAAGTGCATTACGAACAACTTTGGGGAACCTATAGTATTGGAAAAAATATTACAATTGGTTTTGTTGCACACTAAGAGTCCATGGTATTACCTCTAACAGCAATGGATGAATTTATATTAAACGATTATATTAACTATTATATCAAGCTTTATTTTTAATGTATATATATGCATGTGTATATTTTTGCTGGGATGGGGTGGTGATGAGCCTAGTTTTATCAGTTCCCTATAAGTTTATGAACCATTCCTCTTAATACACCTTGAATATATCATCAATGGAAGTACTAATTTTAGGTTGTTAACTGTACCTAGCATCTGGAGATTGAGTATTTACTCTGGATATCGAAGTAATTCAAAAACTTCTAAGGTTGGATTTATCTATTCCTAGACTATACTGAGTTATAATGACAATTAGATAACTGGAGACAAAACCACTGGAAAAAATTACACTTTAATAAAGATTGAAATACAGAGTTAGGCTTCCTGCTTAAATCCTTTAGAACAGCTAATGGCATTATTAATTTGAATTTTTATTGGAAGCAGTTGATGCATAACATTATATAGAAGTAAAATATATTTGCATGCTATGAACTCTAATAGTAAAGCGAACATTTGTAAACTTCCCACTAATCTTAAAAAAAATGGAACATTTAACACCATAGTGTTGAATGCCACATTGCCTTTCGTAAAACTAAAGTAAGAACTGCTATAAACCTCTTTTCAAAGGAATCCACTGCACACTGACATAAAAAATACCTTTGGCTGAAGAGGGCTAACTACTTTTTAGCCTCTTGTACAGGAAGTCCTTATCAACCAGCAAACATACTTCAGTAAAACCCAGTTTACCATAAATACTTGACTCAATTTTTTAGTTGCTGATAAGTTCCAAATATTAAAGAGCACACATGTGAAAAATAGTTGGAAAACAAACATTCTTTGCTCATTGCTTCTATAATTTGACACAGTTGCAAAACTGACTTTACAACATTTTCCCATATAATATTTCTCTGGTCTCAATAAGCCAAATACTCTGACTCCTTTATGCAATTAAGCAAATGGAAGAATTAAATTTTCACTATATATTTGCCCCATTTTGCCAGGTCATGACTTTTATGTGAGGCCACATATTTTATTCCATTATTTCTCATGGATAATACAATGGGAATTTATATAACAAATGGTTGCCGTTTTTGTTCTTATTTAATATCTGACCACAATTATTAAAATTACATAACTTTTAAAGATATAGACAAAACAAAGGCAACAATTTTCTTTTTTTTAATAAAATTTTTTTTAATATTTTAATTTTTTAATCTTTAATCTTTTTATTGTAATTTTTTAATATTTATTTTTGAGAGAGAGAGAGAGAGAGAGAGAGAGAGACAGAGTGTAAACTGGGGAAGGGGCAGAGAGAGGGACACAGAATCGAAAGCAGGTTCCAGGCTATGAGCCACCAGCATAGAGCCCAATGCAAGGCTTGAACTTACAAGGTGCAAGACCATGACCTGAGCTGAAGTCAGGACACCCAACTGACTGAGCCACCCAGGTGCCCCACGGGAACAATTTTCAAATGCATTTTCTAGCTATAATAGAAGATCTACTTTTTCAAAAACATATCCTATTGTTTTTTTTTATGTTTCAAAAGTTTTTATTTAAATTATAGTTAGTTCATCTATAGTGTAATATTAGTTTCGGGAGTAGAATTTAGTGATTCATCACTTACATATAATATCCAATGCTCATCACAACAAGGGCCCTCCTTCATACCTGTCACCCATTTAGCCCACTTCCCATCCAGAAACCCTCAATTTGTTCTCTATAGTTCAGAGTCTCTTATGGTTTGCCTCTCTTTCTTTTTTTTTTCTTTCCCCTGTGTTCATCTGTTCTGTTTCTTGAATTACATACATTAGTGAAAACACATCGTATTTATCTTTCTCTGATTGACATATTTCACTTAGCATAATACACTCCAGCTCCATCCATGCCATCTCAAATAGCAAGATTTCACTCTTTTTGACGGCTGAGTAATATTCCATCGTGCGTGTGTGTGTGTGTGTGTGTGTGTGTGTGTGTGAGACCTCTTCTTTATCCATTCATCACTCAATGGATATTTGGGCTCTTTCCATAATTTGGCTATTGTTGATAGTGCTGCTATAAACATCAGGGTGCATGCGCCCCTTCGAATCAGCATTTTTGTATCCTTTGGGTAAATACCTAGTAGTTAAATTGCTGGGTCATAGAGTAGTTCTATTTTTAACTTTTTGAGGAACCTCCATATTTTTTTTCCAGAATGGCTGTACCAGTTTGCATTCCCACCAACAGTGAAAGAGGGTTCCCCTTTCTCCGCATCCTTGCCAACATCTGTTTTTTCTTGTGTTTTTAACTTTAGACATTCTGACAGGGATGAGGTGGTATCTCGTTGTGGTTTTGATTTGTATTTGCCTGATGATGAGTGATGTTGAGCATCTTTGTATGTGTCTGTTAGCCATCTGGATGTCTTCTTTGGAAAAATGACTATTCATATCTTCTGCCCATTTCTTCATTGGATTATTTGTTTTTTGGGTGTTGAGTTTGATATGCTCTTTATAGATTTTGGGTACTAACCCTTTATCTTAAATGTCATTTGCAAATATCTTCTCCAATTCTGAAGGCTTCCTTTTAGTTTTGTTGATTGTTTCTTTCCCCGTGCAGAAGCTTTTTGTCTTGATGAAGTCCCAGTTTTTGCTTTTGTTTCCCTTGCTTCCAGAGATATGTCTAGTAAGAAGTTGCTACAACCAATGTCAATGAGGTTACTGGCTATATTCTCCTCTAGGATTTTGATAGTTTCTTGTCTCACATTTAGGTCTTTCAATCATTTTGAATTTATTTTTGTGTACGGTATAAAAAAGTGGTCCGGGTTCATTCTTCTGCATGTTGATGTCCAATTTTCCCAACACCATTTGTTGAACAGACTGTCGTTTTTCCATTCGATATTCTTTCCTGCTTTGTCAAAGATTAGTTGGCCATAGAGTTGTGGGTCCACTTCTGGGTTTTCTATTCCATTCCATTGACATATGTATCTGTTTTTGTGCCTGTATCATACTGTCTTGATCACTACAGCTTTGTAATTTAGCTTAGAGAATTGTGATTTTTTTTCTTTTGCTGCTTTTCTTTTTCAAGATTGTTTTGGCTATTTGGATCTGTTGTGGTCCAATATAAATTTTAGGATTATTTGTTCTAGCTCTATGAAAAAATTCTATTGGAATTTTCATACGGATTGCATTAAATGTGTAGATTGCTTTGGGTAGTGTATACATTTTAATGATACTTGTTTTCTAATCTATGAGCATGGAATGTTTTTCCATTTCTTGATGTCCTCTTCAATTTCTTTCATAAGTCTTCTATACTTTTCAGAGTATAGATCTTTTACATCTTTGGTTAGGTTATTCCTAGGATTCCTATATTCCTATAGATTTTTGATGCAATTATAAATGGGATCAATTCCTTGATAACTTTATGCTGCTTCATTATTGATATAGATAAATGCAAGTGATTTCTTTACATTAATTTTGTATCCTGCGACTTTACTGAATTCATGTATCAGTTCTAGCAATTTTTGGTGGAGTCTTCTGGGTTTCCTACATAGAGTATCATGTTATCTGCAAATATAGTAGTCTTATTTTGTTTTGTAGGGGTGCAGCATCTTTATCAATGTTTTCAGTGAGAAATGTTTGCCTCTCTGGTTGAATAGTTTTAAACACTGAATTGAAATCTGAACAAGATCTGAATTAAGAACTTATTTGCAACTACACAAAAGGAGTAGTTTGACCTCAAATTCTCACTCACCTCCATATATTCTCTCCTTTAATGGAGCTTGAGAAGATGAAAAAAAGATAAGGAGAAATTGAATTGACTTTTTTTTTGAAGAGATATTCTTACGAGTGACAATTTTTTTGGTTCAATTATTTCCACTATTCAATCATAGACTGAAATTAAACAGTGATAAATTTGATTCTGTGGATTCCCATACTCAACTAATTCTACAAGTTTTAGACAATTATGCCCCATACATTTTCATGTGTTTTGGTGAAGGAGACTTGCCTCAGTAAGTTTTTAAGACATATGCTAATGATTGAAATAACTTTATCTATAGAGTATAATGGAACTTTCTTCATCTGTGACTATGTCTAGGTTTGTTTAAAGTGAAGTTCTTAAACTTGTGATACCTTCACAAGCAATAATTTTAGGTTGTGTCTGTCATATGATAGAGTAAGTTTCTGTATCTCCATTAATGGTACTGTTTAAAAAAATAAATATTGTCTTAAAAAACACTGTAAACACAATGTTTGCATAAGTATATAATCTCTTCTCTTTTGCAGGGAAAAAATAGGTCTATCTAAGGTAGCTGATAAAACATTACAAACCTCCTCCCTTCACATGCATGCACACACCCTAAATATGACTCTGACTAAGAGACACCTAAATCCATCCAACAGCAACTCAGCACAACCAAATAGGTAAGGTCAATTGGCAGAGAAAAAATGTCAGTAAGTTTGGGTTAGAGAAAATCTGAAATTGCGTTTGTACCTAAAAGAGACTAAGATTAATCACATTTATCCAAGTTGAATGTTGTTTGATTCAGCTACACAAAGGAAGTTTATGTTCATCCTAAAACTCTATGTTTTCAGGTTTGGCTAGCTGACAGATCAGAAAGTTTCCAGTTCTTTCCACATTTGTGGTTCACTGTACATGATTTTATAAATGAATTTAAAAATTTAAAAATGAATTAAAAAAATTTGTAGGGGCGCCTGGGTGGCTCACTCAGTTAAGCTCCGACTTCAGCTGAGGTCATATCTCATGGTTTGTGAGTTCAAGCCCCGCATCAGGCCCTGTGTTGATAGCTCAGTGCTTGGAGCCTGCTTAAGATTGTGTGTCTTCCTCTCTCTCTGCCCTCCCCTGCTTGCTCTCTCTCTCTCTCTCTCTCTCTGCCTCTCAAAAATAAATAAATGTTAAAAAGAATTTTAAACTCACTTTGTTAAATTTATCATAAATCATTATCCCGGAATTCAGGAAAATTACAGAGAGAAGAAATCTAGTGATACTCTAGAATCCGAGTGTAATTGTTGACATTCCTTCTCTTCATTCAAACTTCCAAGGGAATTGAAAGAATGATAATTTTACATATGAATTTTCCTTCCCTTAGAAGAGGATTTGTTACATTCTAACTTAATTATTTTGGGGAAAAAAACAATTTCAATAAGATCTCTAAGGTAACTTTTTTTTATATTCCCTAGGGAATTTAATTAAATGGAGAAATCCATTCCTTCACAATTCTGCATCATACAGATTTTACCAGAAAGTACTTTCTGGGCCACCTTCACTTTGATCTTCCAAGTATTTCCTCTTTCCAACCTCATATGCTTATGCAGCACCTCAGCAGTTCTTTTTAAGATCTCCTTTGGTAATTTCAAATTCAAATCCAATGATCTTTTCTCCAAAATCTGAGAATATATTACCCTTTTTATATGTGCCTTCTTGCATCTTCCATTTATATCCTATAATGCTAATCTACATCATTTAAAAATAAACATTCTACTTAAAGCATCTGTATCTGTATCTGTATCTATATCTTAAAGTATGTAGAGCATAAAAAATCATCTACATTTCCTAAATAACTGGTTAAACTTCAAATGTATGCTTCAGAAATTGCAATAGTTGATCTGGTAATAAGCAATGAGATCCATCTCATTCCTTACAATGGTCCAAATGTAGAGTGACTCACAAAGGACCGGCTATTTTGGTCATATAATCATCACACTTAGGATATCCAGTATAAAAAATAATACATTGTTCAGGACAGGTTCTCTAAACTCATTGTGCCCAGGTTTGAGGTACAGAACTAGGACTCACTAAGATTAAGCAGCAGTAGCCTTTTCATCAATCTTCCTATGAGGGATAGTGAAATGGTACATGTTAGATACTTGGCACAGTCTTGGCATATACAAGTATGTATCTATGATTATTGTTCTAGTCATTAACCCCTGTACCATTTTTCAAATACAATAACTCAGTTATAGAGGTAAGTAATTTCTGACATATAGACTGTTCCCTTTTCCCCCTATGATATTGGTGGATTTTTGAGCTTTGATTAAGGGCATGGTGTGACAAAAACAATTCTTAAAAAAGCTATGGATAAGGGTTTGGTAGAAAACAAGGGTAGTCAGGCTGAAGAGGACTTAAATTCAGATTTTAAGGCCTTTATGTATTTTTGTTTTAACCTAATCAATACTAGTGGAAACATCCTAAGTTCTTCTATATAGCAATAATCAATAGCACCATGTTTCTTTTCTTTCTTAAGGTATAGTTTACATTTGGTAAAATGTACAGAACTTAACTGTATAGCTTGATCAATATTTATGTGTGCACAAATATATTTACATGTGCATATACTTATATTTATACTCTAGCAAAATTAAGATATAAAACATTTCCTTTTACCAAAACTTCTGTTGGACTCCTTTTTAATCAAAATCTGCCCTCCAGAGATAACTTCTACTCTGAATTCTATCATGATCAAGAAGTTTGCCTTTTCTTGAATTTCATATGAAGAAACTCATACACTATATGCTTTTTTAATTTCTTTTTCTCAAAATAATGGATTTGAGATTTATCCACATTGTTGTGTGTAACAGTTTGTACATTATTTTTTAATGCTGTTCAATATTCTGCTATTGGACTCTAAAACAAGTATTTGTTTATTTTCCTTTTTATGCACACTTGGGTTGTTTCTAGTTTGTGCTACTATGAATAAAGCTTTTATGGATACTCTTCTGTGAATCATTTTTTGAGCATATAAATTCATATCTCTTGGATATATAACAGGAAGTGGAATTGCTGGGACATAACAAAGGCATATGTTTGTTAGAAATTGCCAAATGATTTTCCATATTGTTAGTTCCATGTTTGTTTTTCCACCAACAATGGGTGAGTATATCAGTTGTTCCACATCCTTGTCAACACTTTGTATTGTCAGTCTTTTTAATTTACGCATTCTGGTGTGGATGGAAGGGGATTTCATTGTTGTTTAATTTGCATTTCCATGACTAATGATGTTGAACAGTTTTCCATATTTTTTTTCCATAGCATCAAGAGTCCACATTATTTTTTAAACTTTAAAAAATAGTTATTATACATATTTATATTTATCCTAATAGGAATATATGAATTGTCAAGGAGAGAGTAAATCTGTGTATATAAGTTAATGTGCAAAATATGTGAAAGTTGGAATATCTCAGAAAAAAGTCAAGGTAGTCTCCACGAGCTTAATTAGTAGGAAAGGAGGGTTTCATCCATTCCTACTAAGCTGCAGAATGCCTTTAATTCAAATTAATCTAAATTTTGTCCTAAACATATGTAATTAGGAAATGTATTTATTCATCAAAAATGCTTTTCCATAGAAATTTTATCTCATTATTACAAGTTTTTCTATTCATGTAATTTATTATGAATAAAATTTTCATTAAAAGCATTTAACGGGACTGATTTTTAACAGTCTTTAGTCATGCAAGGCTTGTTTTGAGCTGAAGATATAACCTGCTTTGCAAAATTAAAAATATACATATATCCTTGGGAAATAAAATTAAAATACTGAATTTAGATATCAAAGGAGGAAAATATAGTCAAAGCCGAAAACATATGGAGAATAGATTATGTTTTTAGAAAAGGAGTATTTTAAGCATTGAAATACATGACAAAAATGTGCAAAATTAATTTAAAACAGAATCGTTTTTAAATATAATGTTTATAAAGAGTTTTCATGAGATGCAAGCATCTCTGAGTATCATAATACCAGCTTCTTTTGATTATATGCAAACAATCAAAGCAATCTATTAAAATGTTTTAGCATCAACAACGGACATATTGAGGAACTATTATTTATATACTCTTACATACGCTTTCAGTCAGAGTACTAGCAAAATGAGGTTGGGGATATTTTTTTAAAGCATAGTTTCATCAGCATATTAATATGTAGCATGAATTTAATATTACTACGAGTCTTCTAATTAAATTTAGACTTTTAATGTAAGTGCAACTATTTAATATCAGATTTAAACATATGCAAAGTAATAATCAGGCCAATTTTCTTTGAAGACAGTAGAGCTACATTCTAATGTTGCTTAATGGACTTTGCCTTTTTAGTTTCATTACTAAATCATTTCATTAACAAATCTAATGTGACTTATTCACTTAAAAAAACCACCTCTTTTAATTCTAATTTCTGTGTTGTCTGTTTCTAAAAATAATGTTTGCCATATGCTAGAAGACAGAAATTCTGATTTGCACAATGTATCACTAAGAGAAAAATTCTGAGGAAATTATTCATGGTTTTCTAAAACCTTCACTATTCCTATTTTTTATTAATATAAAGGACAATTTGAGGTTTAAAACTTCTAGGTGCATGTCTACCTATGAATATATCTCTCTTTCTCTGAATACTGAATCTGATTTTTTTCCTAGAAATATTTATAATAAATATCCCATTATCCCATTGCTAATTTTACTTGCAAATTTTATGAATTATTTATATAAGCAATTGTAATGAAGACTTAATACACAACTCCTTTTTCCTGTTTGCAGTCTTACACTCTAAAATAATTTTGATGAAATATGAACATTCCTTTTTTTATTTCTAAAAATTACTCATGAGCTATAATAACCATTAACATATTCAAAATAAAGTGGCCATTTACAAATTTGGCTACCTGAGATGTGTATTTATTTTTTGTCTGTTGTCTCATTATAATGTTCAGTATACAGTGTGCTTATTTGCTTATCTAGAATATAATAGATAATATTATAAGTATTATAAATAATTATTTAGGGTGTGTGTGTATATATATATATATATATACCCTAAATATATCATTATATACATTGTATTATTTAAGATCATGCATTAAATGTATTATATACACATTAGACGGGTCAGGGCGGAGAAAGTGGAGCAGCCCCGCCTGGCAAGAGGCCACCTGACAGCTGTGAACTGAACCCGCGGCAAGGGAGGGTCAGAGGGAAGGCAGCGAAGCCCAAGGTTTTGCAAGATGGCGGCTTAGGAGGACGCTGGGCTCACCGCACGTCCTGCTGATCACTTAGATTCCATCTACACCTGCCTAAATAACCCAGAAAACCGCCAGAGGATTAACAGAACGGAGTCGCCGGAGCCAAATGCAGACGAGAGGCCCACGGAAGAGGGTAGGAAGGGCGGCGAGGCGGTGCGCGCTCCACGGACTGGCGGGAGGGAGCCGGGGCGGAGGGGCGGCTCGCCGGCCAAGCAGAGCCCCCGAGTCGGGCTTGCAAAAGCGGAGGGGCCTGACGGACTGTGTTCCCACAACAAGCGCGTCTTAGCGTCTGGGAGGTCATAAGTTAACAGCTCTGCTCGCAAAGCGGGAAGGCTGGAGGACAAAGGGAGGGAGAGCTGCTGAGCCCCCTGACGACAGAGCTCAGTTTGGTGGGGAACAAAGGCCCTCGCCAGCGCCATCTCCCCCACCCATCCCCCAGCCAAAATCCCAAAGGGAACCTGTTCCTGCCAGAGAAATTGCTCCCTCCAGGCAAACACCCAACTCTGTGCTTCTGCGGAGCCAAACCTCCGGCAGCGGATCTGACTCCCTCCCGCTGCCACATGGCCCCTCCTGAAGTGGATCACCTAAGGAGAAGCGATCCAAGCCTGCCCTTCCTGCCCCCGTGCACCTTGCCTACCCACCCCAGCTAATACGCCAGATCCCCAGCATCACAAGCCTGGCAGGGTGCAAGTAGCCCAGACGAGCCACACCACCCCACAGTGAATCCCGCCCTTAGGAGAGGGGAAGAGAAGGCACACACCAGTCTGACTGTGGCCCCAGCGGTGGGCTGGGGGCAGACATCAGGTCTGACTGCGGCCCCGCCCACCAACTCCAGTTATACACCACAGCACAGGGGAAGTGCCCTGCAGGGCCTCACCACTCCAGGGACTATCCAAAATGACCAAGCGGAAGAATTCCCCTCAGAAGAATCTCCAGGAAATAACAACAGCTAATGAGCTGATCAAAAAGGACTTAAATAATATAACAGAAAGTGAATTTAGAATAATAGTCATAAAATTAATCGCTGGGCTTGAAAACAGTATACAGGACAGCAGAGAATCTCTTGCTACAGAGATCAAGGGACTAAGGAACAGTCACGAGGAGCTGAAAAACGCTTTAAACGAAATGCATAACAAAATGGAAACCACCACAGCTCGGCTTGAAGAGGCAGAGGAGAGAATAGGTGAACTAGAAGATAAAGTTATGGAAAAAGAGGAAGCTGAGAAAAAGAGAGATAAAAAAATCCAGGAGTATGAGGGGAAAATTAGAGAACTAAGTGATACACTAAAAAGAAATAATATACGCATAATTGGTATCCCAGAGGAGGAAGAGAGAGGGAAAGGTGCTGAAGGGGTACTTGAAGAAATCATAGCTGAGAACTTCCCTGAACTGGGGAAGGAAAAAGGCATTGAAATCCAAGAGGCACAGAGAACTCCCTTCAGACGTAACTTGAATCGATCTTCTGCACGACATATCATAGTGAAACTGGCAAAATACAAGGATAAAGAGAAAATTCTGAAAGCAGCAAGGGGTAAACGTGCCCTCACATATAAAGGGAGACCTATAAGACTTGTGACTGATCTCTCTTTTGAAACTTGGCAGGCCAGAAAGAATTGGCACGAGATTTTCAGGGTGCTAGACAGAAAAAATATGCAGCCAAGAATCCTTTATCCAGCAAGTCTGTCATTTAGAATAGAAGGAGAGGGGCACCTGGGTGGCGCAGTCGGTTAAGCGTCCGACTTCAGCCAGGTCACGATCTCACGGTCCGTGAGTTCGAGCCCCGCGTCAGGCTCTGGGCTGATGGCTCGGAGCCTGGAGCCTGTTTCCGATTCTGTGTCTCCCTCTCTCTCTGCCCCTCCCACGTTCATGCTCTGTCTCTCTCTGTCCCAAAAATAAAAAAAACGTTGAAAAAAAAAAATTTAGAATAGAAGGAGAGATAAAGGTCTTCCCAAACAAACAAAAACTGAAGGAATTTGTCACCACTAAACCAGCCCTACAAGAGATCCTAAGGGGGACCCTGTGAGACAAAGTCCCAGAGACATCACTACAAGCATAAAACATACAGACATCACAATGACTCTAAACCCGTATCTTTCTATAATAACACTGAATGTAAATGGATTAAATGCGCCAACCAAAAGACATAGGGTATCAGAATGGATAAAAAAACAAGACCCATCTATTTGCTGTCTACAAGAGACTCATTTTAGACCTGAGGACACCTTTAGATTGAGAGTGAGGGGATGGAGAACTATTTACCATGCGACTGGAAGCCAAAAGAAAGCTGGAGTAGCCATACTTATATCAGACAAACTAGACTTTAAATTAAAGGCTGTAACAAGAGATGAAGAAGGACATTATATAATAGTTACAGGGTCTATCCATCAGGAAGAGCTAACAATAATAAATGTCTATGCGCCGAATACCGGAGCCCCCAAATATATAAAACAATTACTCATAAACATAAGCAACCTTATTGATAAGAATGTGGTAATTGCAGGGGACTTTAACACCCCACTTACAGAAATGGATAGATCATCTAGACACACAGTCAATAAAGAAACAAGGGCCCTGAAGGATACATTGGATCAGATGGACTTGACAGATATATTTAGAACTCTGCATCCCAAAGCAACAGAATATACTTTCTTCTCAAGTGCACATGGAACATTCTCCAAGATAGATCATATACTGGGTCACAAAACAACCCTTCATAAGTTTACAAGAATTGAAATTATACCATGCTTACTTTCAGACCACAATGCTATGAAGCTTGAAATCAACCACAGAAAAAAGTCTGGAAAACCTCCAAAAGCATGGAGGTTAAAGAACACCCTACTAACGAATGAGTGGGTCAACCAGGCAATTAGAGAAGAAATTAAAAAATATATGGAAACAAACGAAAATGAAAATACAACAATCCAAACGCTTTGGGACGCAGCAAAGGCAGTCCTGAGAGAAAATACATTGCAATCCAGGCCTATCTCAAGAAACAAGAAAAATCCCAAATACAAAATCTAACAGCACACCTAAAGGAACTAGAAGCAGAACAGCAAAGGCAGCCTAAACCCAGCAGAAGAAGAGAAATAATAAAGATCAGAGCAGAAATAAACAATATAGAATCTAAAAAAACTGTAGAGCAGATCAATGAAACCAAGAGTTGGTTTTTTGAAAAAATAAACAAAATTGACAAACCTCTAGCCAGGCTTCTCAAAAAGAAAAGGGAGATGACCCAAATAGATAAAATCACGAATGAAAATGGAATTATTACAACCAATCCCTCAGAGATACAAGCAATTATCAGGGAATACTATGAAAAATTATATGCCAACAAATTGGACAACCTGGAAGAAATGGACAAATTCCTGAATACCCACACTCTTCCAAAACTCAATCAGGAGGAAATAGAAAGCTTGAACAGACCCATAACCAGCGAAGAAATTGAATCGGTTATCAAAAATCTCCCAACAAATAAGAGTCCAGGACCAGATGGCTTCCCAGGGGAGTTCTACCAGACGTTTAAAGCAGAGATAATACCTATCCTTCTCAAGCTATTCCAAGAAATAGAAAGGGAAGGAAAACTTCCAGACTCATTCTATGAAGCCAGTATTACTTTGATTCCTAAACCAGACAGAGACCCAGTAAAAAAAGAGAACTACAGGCCAATATCCCTGATGAATATGGATGCAAAAATTCTCAATAAGATACTAGCAAATCGAATTCAACGGCATATAAAAAGAATTATTCACCATGATCAAGTGGGATTCATTCCTGGGATGCAGGGCTGGTTCAACATTCGCAAATCAATCAACGTGATACATCACATTAACAAAAAAAAAGAGAAGCACCATATGATCCTGTCAATCGATGCAGAAAAGGCCTTCGACAAAATCCAGCACCCTTTCTTAATAAAAACCCTTGAGAAAGTCGGGATAGAAGGAACATACTTAAAGATCATAAAAGCCATTTATGAAAAGCCCACAGCTAACATCATCCTCAACGGGGAAAAACTGAGAGCTTTTTCCCTGAGATCAGGAACACGACAAGGATGCCCACTCTCACCGCTGCTGTTTAACATAGTGCTGGAAGTTCTAGCATCAGCAATCAGACAACAAAAGGAAATCAAAGGCATCAAAATTGGCAAAGATGAAGTCAAGCTTTCGTTTTTTGCAGATGACATGATATTATACATGGAAAATCCGATAGACTCCACCAAAAGTCTGCTAGAACTGATACATGAATTCAGCAAAGTTGCAGGATACAAAATCAATGTACAGAAATCAGTTGCATTCTTATACACTAACAATGAAGCAACAGAAAGACAAATAAAGAAACTGATCCCATTCACAATTGCACCAAGAAGCATAAAATACCTAGGAATAAATCTAACCAAAGATGTAAAGGATCTGTATGCTGAAAACTATAGAAAGCTTCTGAAGGAAATTGAAGAAGATTTAAAGAAATGGAAAGACATTCCCTGCTCATGGATTGGAAAAATAAATATTGTCAAAATGTCAATACTACCCAAAGCTATCTACACATTCAATGCAATCCCAATCAAAATTGCACCAGCATTCTTCTCGAAACTAGAACAAGCAATCCTGAAAATTCATATGGAACCACAAAAGGCCCCGAATAGCCAAAGGAATTTTGAAGAAGAAGACCAAAGCAGGAGGCATCACAATCCCAGACTTTAGCCTCTACTACAAAGCTGTCATCATCAAGACAGCATGGTATTGGCACCAAAACAGACACATAGACCAATGGAATAGAATAGAAACCCCAGAACTAGACCCACAAACGTATGGCCAACTCATCTTTGACAAAGCAGGAAAGAACATCCAATGGAAAAAAGACAGCCTCTTTAACAAATGGTGCTGGGAGAACTGGACAGCAACATGCAGAAGGTTGAAACTAGACCACTTTCTCACACCATTCACAAAAATAAACTCAAAATGGATAAAGGACCTAAATGTGAGACAGGAAACCATCAAAACCTTAGAGGAGAAAGCAGGAAAAGACCTCTCTGACCTCAGCCGTAGCAATCTCTTACTCGACACATCCCCAAAGGCAAGGGAATTAAAAGCAAAAGTGAATTACCTGGGACCTTATGAAGATAAAAAGCTTCTGCACAGCAAAGGAAACAACCAACAAAACTAAAAGGCAACCAACGGAATGGGAAAAGATATTCGCAAATGACATATCGGACAAAGGGCTAGTATCCAAAATCTATAAAGAGCTCACCAAACGCCACACCCAAAAAACAAATAACCCAGTGAAGAAATGGGCAGAAAACATGAATAGACACTTCTCTAAAGAAGGCATCCGGATGGCCAACAGGCACATGAAAAGATGTTCAGCGTCGCTCCTTATCAGGGAAATACAAATCAAAACCACACTCAGATATCACCTCACGCCAGTCAGAGTGGCCAAAATGAACAAATCAGGAGACTATAGATGCTGGCGAGGATGTGGAGAAACGGGAACCCTCTTGCACTGTTGGTGGGAATGCAAAGTGGTGCAGCCGCTCTGGAAAGCAGTGTGGAGGTTCCTCAGAAAATTAAAAATAGACCTACCCTATGACCCAGCAATAGCACTGCTAGGAATTTATCCAAGGGATACAGGAGTACTGATGCATAGGGCCACTTGTACCCCAATGTTCATAGCAGCACTCTCAACAATAGCCAAATTATGAAAAGAGCCTAAATGTCCATCAACTGATGAATGGATAAAGAAATTGTGGTTTATATACACAATGCAATATTACGTGGCAATGAGAAAAAATGAAATATGGCCTTTTGTAGCAACGTGGATGGAACTGGAGAGTGTGATGCTAAGTGAAATAAGCCATACAGAGAAAGACAGATACCATATGGTTTCACTCTTATGTGGATCCTGAGAAACTTAACAGGAACCCATGGGGGAGGGGAAGGAAAAAAAAAAAAAAGAGGTTAGAATGGGAGAGAGCCAAAGCATAAGAGACTGTTAAAAACTGAGAACAAACTTAGGGTTGATGGGGGGTGGGAGGGAGGAGAGGGTGGGTGATGGGTATTGAGGAGGGCACCTTTTGGGATGAGCACTGGGTGTTGTATGGAAACCAATTTGTCAATAAATTTCATAAAAAAAATTAAAAAAAAATGTATTATATACACATTATATTACCTAACCCTAATTATATCTATTAGGCTTCATATTATAAATATATAGATACATACAATAGGCTAAATATAAATAAGTATATAACTACAAATGATATAGTGTTATTTATTATCATATATTATACTTTAAGCATTGTTAAAAATAATTCTTGGGGTGCCTGGGTGGCGCAGTCGGTTAAGCGTCCGACTTCAGCCAGGTCACGATCTCGCGGTCCGGGAGTTCGAGCCCCGCGTCAGGCTCTGGGCTGATGGCTCAGAGCCTGGAGCCTGTTTCCGATTCTGTGTCTCCCTCTCTCTCTGCCCCTCCCCCGTTCATGCTCTGTCTCTCTCTGTCCCAAAAATAAATAAACGTTGAAAAAAAATTTTTTTTTAAATAATTCTTGGGAGTAATACTATTTAGCAAGTGATGGATCGTATTTGACAAAGAAGTCTGGCTCAGTTTAAAGTCTGAATATGCAAATAAACATTGGGTGTTTCAAACTTGGTAAAATTAATTCTCTTGACTAATGACAGAGATAAGAAAGAAAAACAATGCATTATATTCTATTAGGGTATCTAATAGCCAAAGCAATTTTAGATTAGATTAATTAGAAAAGCGTGGGCATCTTAATTATATCAATGTAGAAACAAAGCAATATCAGCCTACTATTTTCAGTCATGACAACAGATCAAATTAGACAGGGTATTTTGTTTCAGAAGATTTACGCAAACAGATCATAGCATGAAAGAAGCTTGGGGATGAATTAGATTTTTGCAAAGATTAATTGCAGCATTAAGTAAACTAAACAAAATCAGTGTGAGGCAAGATCACACAAGTGGGTCTAATCAATTTTGAGTGAATTTAAAGTAGTAATATTTGATGGATTTGATTTTTAGAACATCTGTCACATATATTTCCCAGAGTTACTCCTGCTGCTTCATTGCCTCTACCTAGAGAAGCCACTCTGGGTGTTCAACAATAAAGTTTAAGACATGATTAGACCAGTGACAATGCCATTGACTCTGAGAGCCAACAGGGCAGATGATTTCAAATGGGTTAGCCTTGTTACCAGTACATGTGAAGAACTTACTCCACCATCCAGGAACTATATGATGGAGAAATATTCAAAGGTACAAATCTTTAACATATGATCTAAAAAGTAGTCATCTAATCGCCAAATCTGAATTCAGAGTTTTTAAAGATTTATTATATTTATTTCCACTCTTTTTTGCCTTTTACCCTACCTATGGAATCACCAGCACCACTTCCCTAACCACACAATCAACATAATGAATATACTGTTTTGGTGTCTTATATATCCTACCATATACATAGCAGATCCCAAAGCCTCCAATGGTAATGTCAAGGACAATTTAATATAGTGACCAAGGACTGGATTTGAGGAATATCCTGAATTTTTTTATTATATCACCACCATCTTTTACTTAAAACAATGGGTTTAAAGAATCTCAGAATAAGGGTGCCTTGGGTGGCTTAGTCAGTTAAGCATCCAACTCTTGATTTCAGCTCATGTCATGATCTTGTGATTCATGAGTTACAGCCCCACATCAGGTTCTGTACTGACAGTGCAGAGCCTGCTTGGGATTCTCTCTCTCCCTCTCCCTCTGTCCCATCCCACTCACACACTCTTTTTCTCTCTCTCTCAAAATAAATAAATAAACTTAAAAAGAAAAAGAATCACAGAGTAATATCTTGTAGCTTGTATTTTCTTTTCTGGCTCAGTTCTAAATAAATAAGAATGCTTCAGTATATGGGCTCAAAAATATGGTCAGTTCAGATATAAATAATTTCTCTTAGTACCTACAAATTATATGAGATGATAAGAATCCAGACTGGCAAAAGGATTATTAGGGGACTCCAGCATTCTACTTCTACTACCCTAACCTATATGTTCTGATCTAATCTATTCAGGTCTGTTAAAATTCCTTCAATGTAATTCTGAATTTGAGGGTTATGAATATGAGATGTGAGTTCTAATATACACCACTTATTATAATCATTAGTTCTGGTATTACTGATGCCAAGTAAAGATTCATTTGTAACCTGTTCATTTAAGAGTTACCAGTGTTATTTGAAATTGCTTTCGCCTTTGCCCATATCAAAGTCAATGCTATGTCTTCAGTACTAATAGTGTTTATTGAAAAATTTCTTCTAAACTTATACTTTACAATTTTTGTTAATAATAGCTGTAAGTATAATATATTCATCCATTCATCCATTCACTTATAAATATTTATTGAGTAATAATAGCACATTCCAGAAATGTAGACAATGGTAGTAAAATGGCTAATTTAGAAAAAAATGTGACATAGCTTAAAATATGTTACAATTATGCAATGAGTTTATTACCAATTTAATTAATATGGATATATTTCAAATCCCGAGAACTCAGAACTAAATTAAAGTTTTGTATTCCAAGTACTCATTAGGTTGAATAGGAAAGAATTCTAATTATTCTTCCTATAGAACATATTCTCTTTTGAAAATAGATAAATAGTACCAGACAGAAGCATATCCTAGAGCAATAGAAATAGTTAAAGGCTTCAGTTTCCAAATACTTCCTTGGAATCAAATTAAGTAGAAATTACTGAGATATCAACGGAAGTATAATTAAGCAGAATAGATACTAATGATCAATGGTAAAAATGGCCCACGAGTCAGCCAAAAAAAAACAAGCAAAGTGAAGTGCTATCAACATAAAAGTGTGATCTAAGTTAATTGAATGAAATGTGTTAGTCAAGCAACTTTAACCAAGAAATTCAATGCACGTTGCTAAAATGTTAATATTATCACCTGAATTCTTAGGTGAGAACTCAAAACCGCTCTACATATGTGATTCAGATGTATTTTAAATAGTATTCTGCACAAAGTCTGGGGCTACTTCATATTTTCAATCTTGGAATAGTAAAATCCATCATCTTAACATAATATATCTTTAAGTAAATTTGGTTGAGGTAATTACTTAATAGTCTCAGAATGAGTTCCCACATCTGGAGTTATACTGGTCAAAATTACCAGCATTTGAATTGGTCAAAAAGGTTTCTAAATCAGAAAACCAAATGGAAATGACTTTAAATAAGTCATGAGCTCCCTAGTTGGTCATGGTCCCTAAAATTCACTACTAATGACATTGGGCACTTTATGTTAATATGCATGTTAATTTCCTGGTCCTATGAGTACTTTAATTTACAACTTCTAGACTTAAATTTTGCCATACAGGGAACCAATAATTACCTTACTTTGTGTATGTGTGTATAAAATATTATATATGCATATGTATATTTTAAGAAAAAATAATATGATGTGAGATGTGAGATGTAGTTTCTACTTTCAAGCCTCTAACTTGCCTCTGACTTTCAGCATATTTTACTTAAAACTTAATAGTTGATGTTGATTCCAAATTAGGTTTATTTTCCCTATAACACAGTTGCTACCTCAGCTCTTGTTTAGTTCCAGACAATATATTTTGATGGATTTCTTCTATAAGTTGTCTGTTTTTGCCAAGTAATAGGGCTCTCCATGGAGTTGGCAGTTCAAAGGAAAGTAATTTTATTTGGATTCTGATTGCTCATTTAATTGGCTAACACCCACATCCAAACTTTCCATAAATTTATTATGAAATCTATCATTGTCAACTTGGGTTTCTCCACAAGTAACCACAACTCTCTAAATTATCATAGCCATTATAATTCAACCTCAGTGAATTTTTCAACTGAGGCTAGACAGTTAAGTTCTATAATGCCAGATGTACCTAATTTTGTTCTAACTATGAAGCTTGGAACACATACAAACAACTTAATCAGTTGCTTCACCTCAGCTAGAGATTTTTGTTTTTGTTTTGTTTTTGTTTCTAAATCTCCTTGGCATTCCCACAGACCTGGGTGTATCATCTGCTTCAAATCAGCCTAAAGTGATTAACAAGTTCCAGTCGAATACACCATTCTGATGGTAACATCACATGTTGTAAAGCTATCTCTTTGGAATCCATGGACATCACTGTCTGTAGGAAGAGTAGACTGCAAAACATCATAACCTTGTCATGCCCTGTTGGAAGTGGATCAGCTGCCAGATATTTATTGACAGGCCTCAAGACTTAAGTGCTCTACTCACCAGAATTGACAAGGTCAGAACAGCTCACAGGTAATAATGAAACTAATTTAAACAGCTGTGCTTACATGATGGTTTGACATCTGTTTCTGCCTCCTGCCTGGCTTATATGCATGACCAACCTCTGTACAGGCCCAGATGAACAATGTACCATGGCACAGTTTCATGTTATCAGACTACTATATTGATATCAGCATACAACCTACATCCATCTGGTATTCTTGAATTCAGGATCTCTGTCTTGAAGGTAGAGCCTATGTTTTCCTGTGAAATATCTTTATCATGTCCAATATCTATAGGGCACCCAGGTGGCTCAGTTGGTTGAGTGTTCAGCTCTTGACTTAGCTCAGGTCATGATCTCATGGTTCATGGGTTCGAGGCCCAAGTCGGGCTCTTCACTAACAGCATGGAGCTTGCTTGATATTCTCTCTCCCTCTCTCTCTGCCCCTACCCCCACTCTCTCATAAATAAATAAATAAATAAATAAATAAATAAATAAATAAATAGTATTTTTTAAAAATGTGTTTCTATGACATCATCCAGATGGCAATATAGGCCACTTTTCCTTTCAGTTCCCTTAACAAGACCAATTACCAACTATCCGTGGATAAAACACCATTGTGAAAATCCCAGAAACCTGTGGTGAGGCTGAAGAACCCCTTGGACCACAGAGAATGAGGAGGTAATGCTTTAGAAAGGTAAGAGAAGCGACCACATTCTGACCATATTGCCCCTTCATCAGGCCAACATAGTGCCACACTGAAAGGACTCCTGAGTCTATAGTTTCCCCAGCGAGGGAAAAAGAAGCCCAAGGTGAATATCCAGTTCCCTTGTCATTAGAATGTTTTCTGGGAAGCCCAGTTGGGTCTCGCCTCATAGAAATCACTGGAGGAATCTGTGGGACTCAAACACAAGGCATTATGTAGAGATGTAGAAGGGGACTAGGCTAATAGAAACCAACACTCAGATCTTAGAAGACTGCATTTATGCTTTCAGGATTACCCACTCTGAGATCCCGGCCAGCGAATATGCCCATCTGCAGAGCTGAGTCAGTGGCCCCATGTGGCCAGGAAATTCAGCTGGCAGCTCTAATTTGAGTCCCCAGCCAAGGAACCTTACTGACTATGGAGCCTGTTCTATAGCCTGACGTAGGCAGGGAAGGTCATTCCAGCCCTAACAAATTGCTGAATATAGCCTCTGGTCCCACTCAACCTAGAAGCCTAGCCAGAGAACCCTGGAAGCCATAGAACCCATCCTATAGACCTGCTAGACAAACTAGAAGCCCTGCCCAAATGTTCAGTATAACCTCTGACCCCACATAACCAGAATGCCTAAACAGAGCCCCTGGATAGCCTAGGAACCCAGCCTACAGGCCTGCTCAACTGCTGAACACAGCTGTGGCTTTACTCAGGCATGAAACCCAGGTAGGATTCCTCCTAATCACAGAGCATACCCTGTGGTCCTACCTGATAAAGAAACCCTAATAGCAACCCTGCCTGACCACAAAGTACTGACCCCCATCAACTGTAGGATATAATTGAAGGATGCTCCCAATGAGACAGTCTTACCAGTGTCCTTGCCTACTCTGAGTATAGCCTATAGTCTTGCCTGCTCAGAGAGCACAGACAGAGGCCACATCAGACTACAAAGCTCCGCCTGTGCCCCCACCTGAATATGGAATGCAGCCAGTGGCACTATCCCGTTGGGGAGCACAGCCTGACACCCCACCCAACCAGAAGTAATTGTGGAGCCCAGGCTGCAGCCTTGCTCAGTCATGGAGTCCAACCAGTGGCACCACACTGCCAAGAAACACAGCCTATGACCTTGCCTGACCAGAGGTTATTGCAAAGTCCAACTCAACACCAAAAATAATAATGATAATAATAATAATAAATGATTCAATTAAAAATAGACAAATCAACAAAAAATGAATAGCCATTTTTTACAAAGAAGATATTCAAATAGCCAACAGTTACATGAAAAGGGGGCTTAACATCACTAATTATCAGTGAAATGCAAATCAAAACCACAGGAGGTATTGCTTCATACCTGTTAGAGTGGCTACTATCAAAATAAGAAGAGATAACAAATGCTGGTGTGGACATAGCAAAAATGGAATCCTTGTGCACTGCTGATGGGAATGTAAGCTGGTACAGCTATTACTGAAAACAGTATGGAGGTTACTCAAAAACTAAAGATAGAACTGCCATATTATCCAGCAATTCTACTTCTGGAAATGAAATCACAATTTTGAAGAGGTATCTGCACCCCATGTTTATGGTAACGTGTGTGTGTGTGTGTGTGTGTGTGTGTGTGTGTGTAATGAAATACTACTCAGCCATAAAAAGAAGGAAACTGACATTTCTGGCAACATGAATGAACCTTGAGGGTACAATGCTAAGTGAAATAAGCCAGATAGAGAAAGACATATACTGTATGATCTTACTTATATGTAGATTCTAAAAACAACAACAATAAAAAAGCAAATTAGTGGTTGCCAGGGATTGGGTAGGGGAGCAAGAGCAGAAAAACTGAGTGAAGGTGGTAAAAAGGTACAAACTTTCCATTTTAAGATGTGTAAACACTGGGGATATAATATGCTACATAGTGACTATAGTTAACAGTACTGTACTTTATATTTGAAAACTGCTAAGAAAAGAGATTTTAAATGTTCTCATCATAAGAAATAAGAAGAAGAAAGGTAACTATCCAGTGATGGATGTGCTAACCAACCTTATTGTGATAATCATTTGTAATAGACACACATATCAAATCATTACAGGATCCACCTTAAATTTACATAATGTTATATGCAAATTATATCTTAAAGCTGGAAAAAAATAAAAATTATATATATATGTGTCTATGTACACACACAAACACACACACCCAAAGTCATTCTTATTTTGCTGGTCCATCCATTTCTGCCCTCGCTTTTCATTTTCCTAGATAGCATTTTCACTGGTTAAAATGTATACCCTTGCTTCCTAGTTAACATCAACTCAGAGGACAGGGATAGATTTGAGATAAGCATTGCCATGCCTCATACGAATTACTCTTTTTTAAAAAGTGTTTATTTATGAGACAGTGAGAGAGAGTATGTGCGAGACAGGGTAGGGGCAGAGAGAGAGGGAGACAGAGGATCTGAAGCTTATGCACTGATAGCAGAAAGCCCAACGTGAACCTCAAATTCACAAACCACGAGATCATGACCTGAGCCCAAGTCAGATGCTTAACCAACTGAGCCACCCAAGCATCCCTAAAAATTACTCTTTAATGATCAACTTACACAGAAGACACCTGATTGAACACTTTAAATCTGGTTTATTTATACCATTTACAAATCTCATTTTAGAAAGTTGAAGAGACAACTCTACTTGTTTATCATGAGACACGTAGGCAGTTTGGATTTTCATTGCTTTTTGCATCAGCAAAAGTATTTTTGGATGTCCATAGAAGAACACAAAGAAAATGGGCATAAAAATGCTATGACTATTCTTTTTGCATAATGACTGAAGGTATATACATGTGGGCTGATAAAATGCCAAAACTACAACCAGAGATAAGCTTTTCTGAGTGATCTTCCTTGATTTCATTATTGTTTCATCCAGCATACAGGACTCATCCTTAATAAACTGCCACTAGAGAGGAAGATGCCATGGAATTCACTGATCTAGTTCTATGTTCCAGCATGAAGATGCACCGGGCTTTGTTAGTAAGAGTTGACCCTAGAAAGTGAAGCAAAGGTATGAAGTGTTGTGTGTGTATTAATATGCACCAGACCTAAATGGTGATTGGGGTGGCTGACCAAAAAGCAATTATAATACACAGAGGTAAAGGTACTTTATAAGCAGTCAGCTTCCAAACACATCCTTTATTACTCATAATTATAAGCTCAATCAGAGAGGCATCCATGTAGGAAAATTTGGAGACAACTGATTTACTTACCTATAGTATAATTAAAGTTAAAAGTTGAGAAGGTGGGGATTAATCATTCCTTAAAAAAAATCCCAGTATCAACAGAATCATATTCTTCAATTAAATAGGTAAGTGTTGCAATTATTTGTTAGTGGACATACTGTGAAATATTAATCTCTCTAATGCACTTTCTCCCTAATTTGCTACAAAAAGGAGCAAGCAGATCATGCGCATACAGGCATTTGTTGGCACCAGCATCGGGAACTACGTTTTAGGGAAGGAACACATTAAACAGACCTCAGGGGATAATGTGAAAAGCCAGACTATACAAGTTCATATGCAATACAGACTACTTTACCTTACAAATTTCTGAATTACGAGGTGGTTAACTGAAGAGTGCACCGTGTTCTGCCGTAAAACTTCTAAACTCGGTTGCATTTTTTAAAATCTTTCATACTACAAAAGAAATATACATTTAAAAAATGAATCTGCCACCCAAAGAAGTGGCTTGAATAGAGTGTGACAAGCTGAGCTACCTCATAAATGCCCCCCCAAACCAATTTTGGAGACACACACACACACACACACACACACAGGTTAATTCATTTAAAGAGAATAATGGATTACCTAACTGAATGTGTATTATATTCCAGTGCTAACTAATATGTGAAAGATCTTCTGAAAATATGATAAAAGCTTCATATAAAATGTACTTTGGACATGCATATCATACATATATTTTCAGAGGCTTCACCAACCTCCTAAACCACAGGATAGATCCTTGAAAATAGCACTTAAAATGAGTCAAAGACATTTTAAAATACTTTGTCAAGTCATTTCATTTTTATACGACACAATGTATGATTAGTTCCATTTTATGAGGAAGCTGAGGCTGAAGTTAAGTGACTAACTGATGAAATTAAGTGACATTTCTAAGTAGTAAGTAACTAAGATAAACATTGATTCAGTGCTGACACCATAGTCCTAGTCTCAATCACCATACTCTGCTATGTCCCCAAGAGTCTGCTCTTCAAATCCCATTAAAATAACTTTAATGTGTAATCGTTAACACTCTATATTTCTAATATTTAGATATAGATCAGTAATATTTTATATATCATTTTTTTGTGTGTGCAGAAAAAAGAAAGGAAGGAAGAAAGGAAAAGAAGTAAGGGAGGGGGGAGGAAGACAGAAAGGAAGGAAGGAAGAAAAGGCAAAGGACAATTTCTCTCTCTCTATATATATATATTTAAGTGAAATGTGTATGTATCTATAAATATACATATCAGTTATATAAAATATATGTATTACCATGTTTATATAGAAGAATTAAAGCTGAGACAAATATACTTTTAGAGCTTTGATACAAACATTGGAGTGAAGCCGACATTGAACGGATTTAATATGGACACTAATAACTCATAAATTACTAATAGGAGGTAAATATCAGAAGTGTGTGTGTGTGTGTGTTCTGACAGATGACTTTTGTGATTCTTTTCTTACAGCTTTTTAAAGCCATTCATGAAAAAAATTACCTCCCCCCATGCCTTGGACTATCACTATTAATTGGAGCCTGAAGTCCAATGTCTACAACAAGCAGAGTTAGAGACAGAAACTCTTAGTGATGGCTACTCTCTTCTTTCTCTTTCTGAGAAAATGAAGAATAGTGTGTCCATGATTTCCCAGTGCTTTACAGCTTTTATAACTAATAATACCTAGAACCTATGAACACCACTGAGCGATCCTAAAGAGAGCATGTACATCACAAGAGAGATAGCATTTGATCTATTTTATTGTACCCACAGAGTTCCACCCAAACTTTTCTCCCGTTACATACACATGAGCTCTACCACTGAGCCCAGGGGTGTATTATTGGAATCAATGTGTATTACAGATCTGAGAGGAAGAGATCTCTTAGTTTACCAGCATTTTCAATCATGTATTCAATGTTTTGCCTTCAATAATCAATTATTTAATTAATGAATAATGACTTCTTCCAGCATTTTAATTAGTTATCTGAGGTCTGACCATCAAGACACAAAGTTGCTGAGGAAACAGGAAAGGAAAACACAGTGGGGAGCATGCTGCCATATCAGCTCTCACACCTGCATGTTTGACAGCATTCCCTATGCTTAAATCTAGTCACGGTCTGGTTATACAGCTTTGTTTCCAGCCTATGCCAATTTTCTTGTCCCTAAGGCTATGTACCTTTTTTCTCCTGTAAAACACAAGATGTATCCGAAGGGCAGAGTTTCATTTCTCTGCCAAGAGGGCTTGACACACAGCCTTTCTATATGTTGGGCCATACAAAGAAAGAAAAACAAAGGAAAGTTGACCACTTCCATTCCTAGTTTTTATAAAGACTATGTGCTAACATAGTTCTTCACTGGATAGTCTTCAGTTTTGTCTGTGAATACATCAGGGGCAAATGTATCCTTCTATCCTCCCAGTCCCTCCCATTTGTATTTTCAAGGGTAACACCACTTCAAAAACAAATGCTTTTTAAACATCTATCATGTTATCAAGTTCTGAGAAAAACAAGAAAGGTATGTAATTAAAGAAATAATGAGCAGATGTGTGGTGTTTCATTAGAAATAAGTTGATTTTGAATCTCACCAAAAGCCAAACGTAATCATTGGTCTATTGTGATTTATGTACTCATCCCTGATTGCCTGGTCTCTGCCTACAACAAGCAAAAGCAATAGAGTGAAGCCATCTTGACCACAAAAGAAGGCAAGCTGGATGATCTTAAGAGTAAATCCATAATTCTTGGCAATGTCAACTGAATGTGAGCAAAAGTATTTCATTTTAAAATGTAGTATTTCATCATGATAATGATATGACTTATGTCCCCGACACTGCCGTTTGTCTATCATGCAGAAGCATTCATTCATGTTTCATGAAAACACTCTGTTATATCGGGTACTACAGAAGGCTTGAGTACAGGAATAGTGTCAAAATGTGTATGAGCTGGGCAACTAAACATTTACACAGGAATAGATGAGCAATATTAGCTGTGGCATCGATAGTTCTGCCAACTCTGGACAGTAGGCATTAATAAGAAAATAACTGCACCTCAGAAAATCTGCTCATCTGCTTTTCTCTTTGGATAACACCATGAAAATAAAAGAAGTATATTTTCAAAAACTGCTTCTCATTGGATAAAGACTATATACACACACACACACACACACACACACACACACACACATAAATATACACATATTTATGATGACTCTGGTAAGTTTTTCAGATTGTGATACACAATTGTTGGACACTACAGGTTAATGAAATTACAGAAAAACAATTTGGAAAGAGCTGCACTAGGTGACCAGGGTGAATTTTTTTTAACATGTGGTCACATTCATGGACAATCCCAGGAAAAATAACTAAAGAAAACTTAAAATTAAAGGAGGACTTCCCCCAGATCTTGCCCAGATAAGGGGAGTGGAAGACACTAAAAAAAAATAACAAAACAAAATATAAAAAAAAACAAGCATATAGTCTATTTCAAATAACCTAGAGAAATTTATCAGTGTAACATAATGAATCAAGAAATAATCTCTTGTAGGTTAGAGATAGTATTGAAAGTTTTTAGAAAGGTCACCCAAGAAAAAAGGGTCATATTTCAAAGGTAAAGTGTGATTCATTGTTTTCATAAGTTGCTACTCAATCATGCAAAATCTGGGATCCAGAATGGAAAAAGTCTTCAGAACGTTATAAACATTTTTATTCTTATCTCTTAGGAGAACACTTGGTCATGATAAGTCATAAAAAAGATGGTGGCGTCTCGTTCCCTGAAAAATTTGTAATTGGAAAACTGACAAATCCTTTATATTCATAAAGGTCACATCTAAACTAAATGCACTGTTGTTAAATCTTCTGTGAACTGTCTTATTTAAAAAAGGCCCTATTCATCTTTTGGGATGAGCACTGGGTGTTGTATGGAAACCAATTTGACAATAAATTCCATATATTTAAAAAAAAGGCCCTATTTAACCTTTTTCAAGGTCCCTCTCTTATAGTTTAGCTCAAATTTCTTCTATAATGTCCAAAGTAATAAAAACTCCAGAGATATAAGAAATGGACATCCAGGCAAGTCTGAACCAGTGGCAATCTGGTAAATATTATTCACTATCTTGGTTTGGGGTTGGGAAGGTGAAAGCTCCCATCAGTAGCATTTGCCAATTTCCTTGGTGATGTCCTACTATGATTAATTTCAATTTACCAACTTTGTGACACATGGAATTAGGAAGAGATATACAGGAACACATCTTATATGTCCATCATAGAGATTTAATATTTGTAAATAACCTTAAGAACATAAGTAATAGCACAATATATCAAAAATAATTAGAAAATAGTGAGTTGTAAGTATTTATTTCCCTGATGTTAAGATAATGAACTGAAGTGTAAGTTTATGTAATTTAATTTTATAATGGCTGTGTTTAACTACCAGCTTGCAAAAATCCTGAAAATTTACCAGTTGGCTTTCACGAGCTGTTATCAGATGGCTGTGGCACGATGCTGGCTCTGACTGAGTTCCTGTGCCTCAGCTATTGGTCTGGTGGATTCTAGATGTTAAAATCGATTCAGGCAGCTTACCACCAACAAGATGAGTGTTTCTGGATCTGCAGTGTTAAAAGAGAGGATGGTTCCTAGTTCTTAGACTCTCCTTGGAGAGTCTGATAAAAACTATTGAACTTCAGCCCCAGAAACTTGTACATATGAAAATATTTACCAAATTTTGCTTAATGTTTGCAAGGAGTTGTTGCCCTCCCCTCTCCTACTCCCACAGCTGTGTTTCGAGCAGGCAAGTGATGAAATGGCTGACACAGCCATCAGAGGAAAAAGGGGGAAGGGGGAGCCTCATCAAAGGACATTGCTACATGATCTTACAAAATTTACAAAATTAGTTCCACTCAATTAGTTTTTCAGTATCTGACTGACTGGCTAATCCATTTGGATGTGGAATTAATTTCCTAGGGCTGCCAACAGATAGTACCACAAATTGGATGGTTCAAAACAATAGGAATGCGTTTCTCAAAGTTCTGAAGGAAAGTCTTAAATGAAGGTGGATGACAGGGTCATGCTCCTTCTGAGACTCTTGGTAGAATCCTTCCTTGCCTCTCCCTAGCTCCTGCTGATGGCCATTGATCCTCAGCATTTCCTGCCTTAAAGCTTCATCACTTTAATTAGTCTCTGTCTCTGTCATCATGGCATTCTCTTTATATGTCTGTTTGTCCTCTTAACTAGATACGAGTTAGGCTGGATTAGGAGCTCCTCTTACTGCAGTATGACCTCATTTTAACTAAAATCACATCTGCAATAATCCTATTTTCAAACAAGGTCACATTCTGAGATACTGGGCATTAGGCTTCCACATATCTTTTTTTGGATGACACAATTTAAACCTTAACAGATGTTAAAGTTAATAGTTTAATAAATTATGGATAATAATGATTGCTCCTACATTTGAGGCCTTTTTCCCCAAAAGAATTTT
This sequence comes from Prionailurus bengalensis, assembly GCF_016509475.1. Lineage (NCBI taxonomy): Eukaryota > Metazoa > Chordata > Mammalia > Carnivora > Felidae > Prionailurus > Prionailurus bengalensis. Next base: position 72,120,635 of record NC_057356.1, on the reverse strand, counting down.
TAGGTCAATGTCACCATTTCGTTGTTTTGAAAGGGAAGAGATTTTTATTCCCATATAAGACAGAAAGAAGCTGACTTAATGATAGAAGAAAAAAAAATGCCCCAAAATATTCAGCGTAGCAATAGAAGAGGCTAGCATTTTGCTAGATTTAAAGCTACGATTCTTTTTAAAGCCCACGTTCACTTTCTTCCTCACTGAAGCCCTTTGTTCAATTCCATTCTTGGTATGTTCTCTTAGCGCAGAAGCCCCTTCTAAATACAAGAAAGTACATACATCCCCTAACAAATGAGGTGAAATGTTCTTACCCTAAAGATCACTTAACCTCATGCATAAAAATGTTCACTTTGCCTGATGCCTTCAGTGACACAAATAGTTTTAATCTACAAAACATCCACTGTTTCTCAGTTAACTTTTTAAGATTTTAAGACTATTTTATAGTTAGAAGCATGCTATTTTTGAAGCAAAAAAAATAAAAATGTAAAAAAAAATTGCTGCTGCTACAAAAAAGGAAACAAGTTTTTTTAAATGGATCAATTAATCGGTAGGGCTTTCACCCCACACATCCTAATGGGCTTGAAAACTCAGACCAGTTACAGTCTCATCACACCGAATAGCTATTGAGCATCCTCTATGTGCAAGGTCCCCAAATGCAGCTGAGTTCAAATATTTGGAAAATTCAAATGACTTGTCTGTCCCCCGTCCACTTTTAGCCAATGATGCAGAAGTCTGACATGATACTGTTTTCTCAATTATTCTTTGTATCACAGTTAGTGTTTGTGACAAACATTTAATTCCTAATTCAGATTTCCTTAAAATAAGAAAAGCTAGGAAAATTTTAGAGCTACGTTAGTTTAATAGTAAACACTGTCATAGGAAAAGGGAATGTGTTCCTTTAGTTTACTCTAAATCAGGGATCATTGCTGACAGTCAGGGATTGCAGTGTGACAGGTAATCAAAGTTTCTGAAGAGTTGCACAAAACTTTCTCAAAATGTTGTTCATGACAATGACTGAAACTCAATTATTCTCTTCTGGTGACAATTCCCACCCCTCAAAGCAAGAATCTGTTGTACTGGAGTCCTGAAAAATAATCACCGGTTTTATTGGAGTAACTTTTGGGCCTGAGCTAAATGTCTAACAAGGAAGCCTATTTCATTTTCCAATAGGTTTATGGAGAGAAAGCTGCTTTTCAATCTGAACTCAAATCTGCCTCCACGATACCTCCATATATTAGAAATCCTATCCTTCTGTCTTGAGCAATACAAACTCAGTCTGATTCCATTTTCCACATTAGCACACCCACTATTTCTCAGTTCAGTTGAATTCAGTAGTTTGCTAGTGGATATCTTCCATGTACCAAATACCACCCCAGATGATAAGGATATAGAGATCAGGGAGAGAAAGTCTCTTCTTAGGAATTCAGTCTAGCAAGTTTCTGCCCAATAGAATTTTCTACAATAATGGAAAAGTTCCATACCTGCACTGGCTAGTATAGCTACCTCTAGCTACACGTGGCCACTGAACATGTGAGATGTGATAGGACAACTGGGAAACTGAATTTTTAATTTTTTGTAATCTTATTTAATTTAAATTGCCACATATGGCAATGGCTACTGTACTGGACAGTGCAAGTTTGATAAAATAGCCAGATTCAGACACGAACTATTCCTGGCAGAAAACAGCTGAACTGAGAGACCAGGTGGTATCCAAGTTAGTTATCCTGAGGAGCTGATATCTGAGTTGTCTTGTGTGTGTTGGTGCTGAAATTAGCCGAGTGATGAATGGAAGAAAGAGTTCAAGAAAAAAAGCAAACAAAACATCATGACACACAAGCACAAAGGAACCTCCTGAGAACAAAGAATTCAAATACCAGTTTGTACACAAAATCTGGCTGTTTGGCATTGGGTGTAAAATCCATTTTCCTCATGGCCTTCATAAAATTAGTTTTTAAAGCACACTGTGTACACAATTTGTTTTGATCTGTAGAAAAAATGTGAGACTATTTCTTTCCTTATTTGAATACTATACTTCAAAATGTGCCTCTGAAATTCCAATGGACATTCTTGGCAGAAAAAAAAATGGTTGAATTTAAGTTTACATCTAACTAAAAGAATTCTATAAATACTCAGCCTAACTGCTAACAAGTCAAGCTTCTCCTATAGTAATTGGAAATGTGAGTTTCTGAACTGAGATGTAGGATTTTATGTGCCTATTACAGTTTGTCTAGATAATAATAACAAAAAACCACATAGTTTAGCTTTCTAAGATTTTTTCAAATGTTGTGTAAGTCTTTGGATGAACTCTTTGGATTAAATTTTCTATCCAACTCGGTGTTGTATTCACATATTTGAAGTATGAAAAACTGTCCACATCAGTGTTAACGGACAAAAATATAATTAGGATGGGAAAGGGCTGGAGCCCTGCTGAGAGCTGTCAGACATGGCTGAATATCAAGGTGAATATCACACTGAGTCATCAAGACAAAGATTTCTGGGCTACCTTCTCAAGTATACAGATTTGGTCTGTGTCTTCCTTACATACTCAATGAACACACTGTGTATTTGTTTTAGTTCAGCAGAACACATATTTCCTGATGCTTTTCTTTTGGTTTGGCTTTTGGCTTCTCTATTTTTTTAACCAGGTGCTACCACAGGCTCTGGGATACAGAAGTGTAAAGATGAGACTTGGTTCATCTTCTGAACAGCCTAAGAGACTGGTATACATGGACAAACGGACAGCCTCATTCATAGTTGAATGCTACGTGTCTTCCTCAAAATTTGTTGTCTAGAGGGTGCCTGGGCAGCTCAGGTGGTTTAGCATTTGACTCTTGATTTCCGCTCAGGTCATGATCTCATGGTTTGTGAGATTGAGCCCTGCGTCGGGCTCTGCTCTGACAGTGTGGAGCCTGCTTGGGACACTCTCTCTCCCACTTTCTCTGCCCCCACCCCTCTCTCTCCTCTCTGAATAAATAAATAAATAAATAAATAAATAAATAAATAAATAAAAAGAAATTTGTTTTCTACTGACATGCTCACAGCTTAGAACACCATGAGCCAAATAAATTTTGATTTCACAAGAATGGAGAGATATACAAGGAAAAAGAAGGGTGTGTGTGTGTATGTGTGTGTGTGTGTGTGTGTGTTTCTAACTCCAGAGAGTCAAAACAAGAAAAAGGTGATTGTATTTGAAAAGAAAATAAAGTGGAGAATGTGGCAGATGGTGATGGGACAGGACTTACCTTTTCAAAATATGAAATTATTGGCAAGATTTTATTTTGTTTCCTAAATATTTGACTCTGACCGTATTTAATCAACTTATATACGGTTCTCTTAGCAACTATTAGTGCCCGCATTAGTGTCTTCATGAAATAACATGAAGGTGCCAAGAAAAATAATGGAAGATTATTAAATTTTAAGTATTAAAATTTTCTCGAATTTGAATTATCAGTTAAAAATAACTGCTTGCATACAATTTCTCAAACATACATAATGGGGGCACCTGGTTGGCTCAGTCAGTTGAATATCCAACTTTGACTCACGTCATGATCTTGGGATTCATGAGTTCAAACCGCATCAGGCTTGCTGCTATCAGCACAGAGCCTGCTTCAGATACTCTGTCCCCATCTCTCTCTGCCCCTCCTCCACTTGTGCTCTCTCAAAAATAAAGAAGCATCTATAAAAAAAATATTTAATGAACATGAAGTTAAGTTGGGTTGATAAATATCCCCAAAAAAGTCACCTAAACAATTGTCAGCTTACTTCATAACCCCAGTTTCCTTAAACCAAAATGTAAACCCCCAAAAGCTCATGAAGCCTTTCTTCGAACATGCAATTTATGGCAAGTGCTGTCAGAATCATTCTTTTAAATAAAAATGTGACTAAAATATAATTATGGAAAACAATACAGTTATTAATGACAATAAAATTCCTTAAAGTACAGATTTAAAATACTGAGGTCTTTTAATGGTATTGTATGGAACATGTGCTTTGTGAGTTTTAAGTGGAGACACATGGCTATACAGTAGTAACTTGTGTTCCCCTAACAATACAATTTCTCTGACTATTCCTCTGCCCAACTAGCTTCCATTTGACACGGGGACAAAAATGACATGGAAAATATTTTTGGGCAGTGTAATCAAAGTTAGACACTAGTTAAAGTGGTATGTACAAACTCTACCCAGTAATAACTATTGCAATAAGGAAGAGGGTCCAGTGTGAAATCAACTCATCTTCATTAAAAAAACTTTAAAAGGCTGGGATATGCTTGGGGAAAGACAGTGGAGGACAAAAGGCAATTTGGTCCCTGTGGCTAGGCCATTTGGATTTGTTAACCAAAGTTAAGCTCCCATCCTCCCACACGGACTGGGAGACAGGGGACCTATCTTCGCCTGTTGACTGCAACAGACAGGTTCTGGACCTTGAGCTGTTAGAGACTATGCTAGTGTTTAAGGTTCTCAGTACAAGAATCTGGACAAAGTCATTATATTCCAAGTGTTCTTTTGTAGTCCTCAGTGGAAGAATGAATATATATATATATATATATATATATATATATATAGCAGCAGAGGAAGAACGGTATAGCTTAAGTAGTGGATGTGAATTCTCTAGAAGCTGATCAGTCTCTATAGAGAAGGGTTCAGAGCTAAGTGGACAGAGAAACTGGGCTCTGCTTGTCCAAATTGTCTTCTGATCTTCACTAGGTGATAAGGAGAGGAAGTTGAAGGGGAAGGCAATAGAGAGAGAATATTAACTGAACAAAGTGAGCACTGTGTTAGAAGCTTTGCAAAAACAAGTTCTCAGCAGTTATGCAAAGTAGATATTACTTTCAACACATTATGGAAGAAGAAACAGAAATGCAACAAAGTTAAATTTCTTCTGAAGATTAAGCTGTTAGTAGTTTAAGCTGAGATAAAAGTCAGGTCCAAGGTTAGTACCTCTTGCTATTTTCTCTAACCCTCCTATCTTGACTTTTGGTTAAAAAAGAGCCTGAAGTGTGCCATAAAAGACCAAGGAGTTCTCTACCATATATTCACTTAAGTAGTTCTGGGTCCACATTAGATGCTGAGCAACCAATAGTTGACAATGGAGGTGTTTGTCTTCTTAAACAGTATTTTCATAGATAGCTAATTAAATTCATATTAATTCTATTCTACGTAAAAGCCATTTTGTTTATAGGAGGCTAATGTCTCAGTATGTCACCGTTTTAAAATACATTTGGGAACCAGGTTTAGGACATGGATATTTGCTATGGGAATATCTATTATTATTTTCTGTTAGTGTGACTATTAATGAAAAAATGACAAGGCCTGGGACCCTCCCAAAAAAATCTCAAAACCTATCCCAACTAGTCCCAATTCTAGAAAGAACTCATTTGCCAATGAATGATAAAAACAAAACAAACAAATAAAGGCCTGCATGGAGTAATTAGGTTTGCAATGAGAAATCTGATCCATTGAAACCTTTCTTAAAATAAATTTGGTACCCTGCCTACCAGAAGTGTGCTGGTTCTTAAATTACAGAATAGCAAAAAAGGTTTCTAATTAAAACATTTAATTACAATTATTTTTCTACCTAAATCTAATTTCTTTGATGTAAAGCAAAAGCTATATCTACCACCAATTTTATATTAATTGCCACTAAGGTCATGCTTATGTAATGCAACTTTGAGTATCATGAGTTCATGCCTCACCAGAAAGCTAAGCATAAAATATATAGTATGCCCAGGATATTCCAATTTTTTTAATGTATGGATTCTTTTTTCTTCTTCATTCAAAAAATAATTTTAAAAAGGACATTTTAATCTCGAGGGAAGCACGTAATTGAAGTAAAAACTACCTTCCTCTCCCCCTTCCCTCATATCTGTGGAAATTTTGAGAATGATTTGCCAAGAATCCACTATTTTATTCACTTCTTTCAAAGACAGTCTTAAAAAAAGGATATTCTGTCAATAGATCCAAGTAAGAAGAAGAAAGCAATGAAACCACATGGTTGCATTTTATAGAAAATCTGATGGGCAATGTTACTTTTAGCATTTTGAAAGACATGGGAGTGGTATGACTACATACTGGCTACATGCGCCCAGGTTAAGATTTCTTTTTTGTTTACACACGAAGCTGACTAGTTTTGCCAGTGTGGAGAACTGTCAACTTGGCCATCTGTGTGACAATACATTTTTCATGTTGCAATTCCTGTTCAAAGAAAAGTAAGGGAAGGTCTTTAAAAACTTCACCTGTTTCAACAAGGCAAACTCCTCATTTATCCTAATTCAAACATTACACAAACTGGAAGGAATGTCCCTCTGACAGGCAGCATGGAAAATTGTAGGAAATTCTCAGAACTTATAAAAATGAGAGCTACCATTTACTTGTTTCTGCAAGGTAGTGATGTTAATTTTGTCACTGTAACAACAGAAAAATGCACCCAGGAAAATGATACTGTAGACCCTCAATCCATATTATTTCTCGGGTACCCTGAGAACTCACCTAATCTATCCCTTTATCTCTGTTCACATTTGACCTTGAAACTTGCCAGATTGTAGCCTTTTCCATCCCAAATCCCTTAGAAAATTCAGTCACTTATATTAAGATTCATTACTACATGAGACAATGATAGAACCTCGGATTCTTATTCAAATTTGACATTAAGAGACAGTATATTAACATTACAGGTCGCCGCTGTTTTTAGGAAAGAGAATACTCCTATTCCATTGTATTCAGGAGTTAGAATATTCTAGACTTACACTGTGCTCCTCTTTTACTTCTTCCATTGCTAAGCATATTCTTGCACATGTGCCAAATGTTCTTATACATTGGAGTCAGAACCTACTTAAAACTCCTTATAGAAAATGAAATCAGTGAAGAACTTTTCATATCCTTCTTGCCTCTGACAAGGCCTTCTTGCCTCATATCCATCAAGCCTCACAGCAACTCTTCAAAGTTTTATGGGTCTCATTAGATATTATAAAATAATTGTCCTTTTCTGCCAGGGATGTTTTCTAATTTTAGCTTTATTTAGCTTACCTTTATGGAAACTGGAATAGTCATTAGGAAAAAAGACACTGATTTCCAGGTTCAATCCTCTAACAAGATACTGCACCATGCCAAGGATGGTAATGAACTCATTTCACCCAAGATGTCCTAAATTAAGTTGTCAGAGGGAGGGTTCAAGAACATCATGTACTCTGAGTTGTATTGATTGATGATGAGTTTGCACAATTGTCTTAAACAGCAATTCTTTTTCTCTTGAGATTAGTGGCTGAGGGAAGAGGTATTAGGCATCTTTTTAAAAAAAGACAAAACAAATCTCAGTCTATAGAGGCAGAGGCATTAGATTAAGAAATAAACCATAGAAATGCAGAGTTGGAAGGAATCTTAGGAGTCACATATTCAAGTACCTCACCATGTGCATAAATCCTGTCCACCTTCCCTAAAAGGGTTCATCCAGAACCTAGTTAAGACTTCTACAGATGAGGCAATCCATTCTACTTCTTGATGAGGTAGTTGAAAATTCTCATGTAAAACAAACTGTAATCTGTCCTCAGTTTCAACACACTGAATTTAATTTTGTTTCTAAAATAACAAACACTTGGGGAGGGGAACTCATGTGCACCAGCCTGTACGGAGTATTGTAGTGGTATTCAAAAACATATGAAACATGTCTTCTTCTTTCATGTTGTGGAGGAGTACAGGGAGCACCCAGGAAACAGAGAATCACTGAGAGGTAGGTGAGTGTCATGTTTCTACCATTCACTGAGGAAGTGTTACACACTCTATATTTAGTCCTCCCAAATTGATGTGTTGAAATCCTAATCCTCAGGGCAAGGGTATTAGGAAGGAGGGCTTTTGGGAGGTGATTAGGTCATCAGGGTGGGGCCCTCACAAATGGGATTCATGCCCTTATAAAAGATGTTCCAGAGGCTCCGTCCTCCCTTTCACCAGGTGAGGATCCAACAAGCAGGTCTTATCAGATACCAAACCTGCTGGCATCTCTATCTTGGGCTTCTCAGCCTCCAGAACTGTGAGAAATACATTTCTGTTGTTTATAAGCCATCTGGTCTATGGTATTTTTGTTATAGCAGCCTGAATAGACTAAGACTGGGGAGCACTTAGGCAAGTCACTTGGTTCCTCAGAATGTATAGACAGTTATAGTACCTCAAAGGGTCGCTTCAAGGATTAACCTTGCTGACACAATTGTTTAGCAAATTGTGGGATTTAAACAAATGTAAATGGTGGTTGTTATGAATCTCTATGCAGATTTCTAGGGCAAAACATCTCACCCTGGGCTAGAACAATCACCTTATTTACCTGCTGTCTATGCAGGAAATGGTGACATATTTCCCCTTTTGTACTGAACATTTACTATAGTTTCTGATATATAGTATTTGGTAAATTAATCCAAATGAGTACTACTGTGGGACCTCACAAATTGTGATACTAGTAAACAGCACAGGTAGTTTAGAAGCAGGAATGCTTTACTTTAAAGATAAATAATGGGGGTGCCTGGGTGGCTCAGTCGGTTAAGCGTCCGACTTCAGCTCAGGTCATGATCTCACGGTTCATGAGTTGGAGCCCTGCATCGGGCTCTGTGCTGACAGCTCAGAGCTTGGAGCCTGCTTCACATTCTGTGTCTCCCTCTCTCTCTGCCCCTTCCCTGCTCATGCTCTGTCTCTCTCTGTCTCAAAAATAAATAAACATTAAAAAAAAGAGAAATAATGAATTCACTTTCCATATTATAAGTTTAAGCATTAAGCATCCTGCAGAAGTGATCTAAAGGTAAATGAAAAGACAGGGCTGGATGTAAAGTTTTGGAAGTCTCCACAAAGAAAGAATGGGTGAAATGTAGGGAAAGAAACAAGGGGTGTCCTTTAGAGAGAAAAGAGAAGAAGTTCAACTTAAAACCTGGGGCAACACTAAGGGTTGGCATTGGCAGAAGAAACATCTAGAAAGCCCTAACAAGTACAACCTTATTTAACTGGATCTGTTATTACTTGAACTTTACTCTCCTAAAATGCCCTTCAAACAATCAATAGGTATGTGGCAACATCTACTGTCTGTCCAATGTAACTTGGTATTTTTACGATGTATAGAAGAAAAAAACAAAATACATATTTTTAAAAATAAATCCATATTCTTAAAGAAGTTTTGGGGCGCCTGGGTGGCGCAGTCGGTTAAGCGTCCGACTTCAGCCAGGTCAGGATCTCGCGGTCCGTGAGTTCAAGCCCCGCGTCAGGCTCTGGGCTGATGGCTCAGAGCCTGGAGCCTGTTTCCGATTCTGTGTCTCCCTCTCTCTCTGCCTCTCCCCCGTTCATGCTCTGTCTCTCTCTGTCCCCCAAAAAATAAATAAACGTTGAAAAAAAAGTTTTTAGGGGCGCCTGGGTGGCTCAGTGGGTTGAGCGACCCACTTCACGATCAGGTCACAATTTCACAGTTTGTGGGTTTGAGCCCCATGTTGGACTCTGTGCTGACAGCTCGGAGCCTGGAGCCTGCTTTGGATTCTGTGTCTCCCTCTCTCTCTCTGCCTCTCCCCCACTCATGCTCTGTCTCTCTCTCTCTGTCTCAGATATAAATAAACATTAAAAAAAAAAGAAGAAGTTTTTAGTTTTCTGAATAAACAACACTTGGTTAAAACAAGAAACAAAGAATATAGGAGACAAGGATAAGTAAGCCACATGATTGTATGTTTAAACTCTGATACTATATGCCACAGGCTCTGGAATTGCAATTGAAACAATAGAACAGTGTAGAACTAAGAAACCAAGAAAGATTTATGGGTAAGATGGGTCTACAGTGGAGCCATAGATAGATAAGCTTTGACATGTAAATTTCACCTTTGCAAATGTTAATCATTGAATCCTGTTTCCTCCTCTTGGGGGCAACATAACTGGTCTAGGCATCAAAATCTTTATCAATACACTAGGGGAGATAACAATACCTATGAAAGAGCTGTTATAAGAATTAGTTGAATTAAATATGAATGCTTAAAAGAGCACATGGCATGTTAAGCTGTGTAATGATGGTAGTTATGCTTATTAGTATTCTCCTATTGGCTTCAAATAATTGTTTTGCTATGAATCAGGCATAGTTTGGCCTGTTTCATATTTACTCCATGTGAGTTTCTAAAAGAACACTCTCGTATACATAATTTAACACAAATAAATAAGCAGTTTTTCTAATTATGGCCTTCAAATATCACCATGTGTATGGGTAGATAAGATAGACATTGGGCATCACATGTAGGTGGGAAAATAAAAACAATAATATTTTTATTATTAACATAATCTCTTTGATAATTTTTGTAGTTGAGGACACAAGAAGAGTTTTTTTGGATTCTAAATGCACTAATTTGTTCTGCAATTTTATTTTAATTACCACGTAGGGGATGAGGTGGTATTGAGAAAAGATTGATAGACTAAGAATTAGGATCTCTGGATGTTACTCAGGTCTCCACAATTAACTTGCTGTGAGACTTTGGACAAATAGATAAAATTCTCAGCTTTAATTTTCTAACCATAAAATGAGGAATTGTAGTTTCTTTTCTTCTTATCCAAGCAACTTGTATTATGGATCCAATGATGACTCACTGTTACAAAGTGTAAGTATTGGTCAATGTCTAGGCAGTATCTTTCAATATTTCAGGTGCTATATGATCATAGACAACTGGCTACAGACTTGTCTCTACCTGTAGGATGAATGGGCACTTGGGCGCTGGTGCTGTGAACACAGCCTACATCTCTGATCCTTATGTGTCTCCGATAGTCTGAAATTTTTCTGCTACTCCCCAGTCATGGTAATAGCCATGAAAAGGTTTCCATCATTGAATTTAATAATTTGTGGAGAATACAAACCACCTCACTGTAGTTTTATCATTCATGTTACTCTTTATGCCAGGGATGGGGAAGAGATACTCATCCAAATCACATCAGAAAAACCATTTTGTTGGTCACAATTCTTAATAAATAAAATTAAGGTCAAAATTCTGAAGATTAAAACAATATATTTCAATCAAAAGTATAATAATTTTGAGAGAGAGAAATTATATGAATGAAACTCTTCTCTATGTCTCTGTACCCACTCTAATTCAAGAAAAATATTTCTAAAATTTAGGACCACATTATTTTAAGAGAATCCTGAAAGAGGGGCACCTGGTTGGCTCAGTTCATTAAGCATCTGACTCAGTTTAGTTTCAAGTCATGATCTCACAGTGTCATGTGTTCAAGCCTGGCGTCAGGCTCTGCACTGGCAGCATGGAGCCTGCTTGGGATTCTCTCTCTCCCTCTCTCTCTGCCCCTTCCCAACTCATGTTGCCTCTGTCTCTCAAAATACATAAATAAACTTTAAGAAATAAAAAAAGAGGTCCCAAAAAGAATGTTCTTTTTTGTGTGGTCTCTTAAAAAAGTCAATTTTCTAGGTAGTCAACATTATATAACCCTAGGAATGATAAAAGGATGCCTGCTTGAATTTTTTAAAATAGTCATGTGAAAACAAAAAAAACCCACTACCACCACCAATAAAAAACTCATGTTTTGTCATTTATAAGTAAACTCAAACCTAACAGTGAATAGTAAGTTGCTATGAGGATAGAACATGACCCACACAAGTGTGTATGTACATATGTGTATAGAAGAACTCATAGAAATATTATTGGGAATTTCTTCACATGTAACTCATATGTATCTTCTTCCTAACAGAAAGATTAAACTTTTACATGCACAATATATAAGTAGGAATAACAATTTTTAAGCTAATAAAAACATAAACATTTGAGTACAAAATGCTTTATCATCTCCAATGTTTATATCATGTTTTGTTTTATTTTTTTTGTAAGACAGAGTGTGAGAGCACTAATAGGGGAGGGCCAAAGGGAGAGAGAGAACTTAAGCAAGCTCCACGCTCAATGTGGAGCCAAGGGAGGGGATCAATCTCATGACCCTGAGCTGAAATCAAGAGTCGGATGCTTTTCTGACCGAGCCACCCACGTGCCCCATACCATGTTTTGTTTTTTTAAATAAGAGTCTTAATTTATTATAGACTTTCAGTTGAATGTGTAATAATCAAAGACTGAATAAAAACGAGACTAAGATAATTTCATTTATAGTTTTCATTTAATTTCAAGTTTTTCATTTTTTTAAGTATGTGTGTATTTTTCTCATAGGACGTCTCTCACATGATTTTAGTTATGTCTACAGAGGAGCAATCCTTTCATAAATAGAGTAAAAAATGTCGATCATCTGAATGTTTCAAGTATAAACTAGATAGACCTACAGTATATAAACTTTCTGTTTTATCTTTCTTTAATTGTATAAGAAAATTGATTTTTTTAAAGTAATACCCAGAACTTTAAAACATGTATAACATTATATAAACCTCCAGAGTTTACCTATTTGGTAAGCTAATTTTGGTCAAATTTGCTTTCATTATACAGTGCTCAGATTCTAATTCTTTGCATTTTATATGCTGCAATGTGCAAGACACTTCAAATTATTTTTGGAATGAGGTAAAGTATAAATAAATAAAACCCTGAGCACAATATTCATTAAGTAACCAGTAAACACTAAAAAACAAATTACCTAAATTTCTCTACTGACTTAAAAGGTTGTAAATATTGGCAGTTTGGCTGGTTAAATAGCCTGAGCTTTCTTGCTGCACAATATTGATAAGAAGGGAAAACTATTATATCGGCAGAAAGAAATGCATTAGTGTAAGTAATAATTATATGAAATGCATTTATTCACACAGTTTAGAAATATTTTGCATGCTATGTACATGGGGACAGAATGTGGTAAGTCAAGGAATTTGGAATGAACAGTGGGGAAAATGGAAACACCAATGAGGACCGCACTGTCTAGATGAGTGTGAACCCAGGAGTGTGGTGGGCTTGGAGTTAACCAACTGGAATGCAGAACTATTAAAACTGGACCATTTGGGCCCCAATGCCCATTTCCTCAGGTTTATACCCCACTGTGCTTTACATTAACAGTGTTACAATGAGAAGCCTACATGGAAATGGATGAAACTAATTAAGAACCAAGAAACAAACGTTTCCTAAGTTACACCTTGTTTGAGGTAGAGTTTGGCCGCAATTATGCAGTCAACAAATTATGCAGTCAGCACTCGTTGATGGTCTGGAACCTCTACATTGTTTTGCCATTTTGCCTTAAGTATTCTATCTGGTAGCCACTGCGCATAGACAAATGCACCAGAACTGAAAACCATAGAGGTCACCCTCTGCGGGAAATCCTGATTGCCTGCACTGCTTCTTAATTGGAGGGTTAGCATAGATGGAAAGGAGGGTGAACAGTCCTTGGACTTTGTTTTTACCCTGAAAAATATTTTACCCTGAAAAATTCTGGTACAAAATACCAGAATTAAGATTTTTTTTTATTGCCTTCCAAAAATCCTACTGAAATTAGAGGAGATAAATCAAAACATAATAAACCCACAGAAGCTCTGAAAAAAAAAAAAGGTTAAGGAGATGGTTGGGTTTAAATGGAGCAGCTTTTTTGGATAAATATCTGGAAGAGATAAAATGAGTAAGATGATATTGATGTTTTAAACAAAAAAGTGAAACAAAGACTTGAAACATTTATAAGACAAAGCCTACAAGGAGGTGGGAGATATTTTTTTTTAATGTTTATTTTTGAGAGAGAGAGAGAGAGAGACAGAGCATGAGCAGGGGAGGGGCAGAGGGAGGGAGACAAAATCTGAAGCAGACTCTGCGCTGTCAGCACATAGCCCCATGCGGGGCTCGAACTCACAGACTGTGAGATCATGACCTGAGATGAAGTCAGACGCTTAACCGACTGAGCCACCCAGGCGCTCCGTGGGAGCTATTTTTTTATAACAAAGACTCAAATACACAGAGTAAATATAGAAAGTGGGGCAAGAAAATGAGGCAAGTGTGTCTAAGGAATATCTATGCCATTTGCCACCTACCACTGTCTGGTATCCGCTGAAGGACCATTAGCAGTAAGATGTCCTCGAATTTCTAAAATTATAAGACTAATCTCTAAAGAAATTTAATGATTTTCATAATTAGGGTTGAGGCTTAAACCATTCTCATTTTGTGAGCTTTCTAACATCTCTTTCTGTTAGCTCTCCTTCCAATCTGTAGTGACACGAGCCAGGTCATTACCCCACTTGGTCAGCCCTACTTTGGAAGGGACAGACCTTTGAGGATCAAAATTTATGTAATGATAGAAACATTACTCAACATCCATTCATATATCTTTTATAAATATGAATGAACAATCAACGATTAGCAAATACATTGAGAAAACTAACAACACAATGTAAAAGATCCAAAATGAGCCAAGGTAACAGCTGACCTTACAAAGCAATGAATTAATGCAAGGAACAGAAAAGAACTTTACTATATTCCTATCAATACTTTGAGAAACTGTTACATCTATAAATTAGAACAAAGTGATATGAAAAATAAATCCAAGAGTAGAGAGTTCTTAAAACATTAGGAATCTGTAAATTGGGGAATCTCATTTTTGCACTGAGCAAAAAAGTGAAAAAATGGAAACTATAAGAAAAAAAAGAAAGAGAGAGACATAAAGACATAGAGAATTAACCCAGCATGCCTACATCCATCTAATAACAATTTTAAGAGAAGGCATAGAAAGTGGAAGGACTGAAAAAAATAGGGGGGAGAAAACCGTCAGAAGTGCAAAACTACAACACTCTTCAAAATAAAGTGGTTGTTATGTGGTTAAGTGCCCAGCAAGACCCACACCTATTCAATGAAATGTCAAGTCTCCACAGATTCAGAGGTTATAAAAGCCTTCAAAAGCAAAAGCTGCCCATCTACAAGGGAATGGAGATCAAATTGGCATTATATTTCTCATCAGCAATGCTGAATGTTGTAAGACAATAAAGGAATGTTTTCAAAATTCTGAGGAAAAATAATTATGAACTTCAAAATCTACTTTCAGCCATACTATTATATAAAACTACAATTATGATGGCAAACTAATGACATGTCATATATACAAGGACTTAAAACATTCACTTTCCAAATCCCTTCTAAAACACTGCTTATGGATATCCAAAAGAAAGAAAGGCAACAAACTGAAAAGGGAACCCAAACATGGAAGAGAGAAACATACATCAAAACATAACGGGCATAACCAGACAACAAAGGAGTAGGTGTCAAAGGGGAAAAAAAATCCTGAGAGAACAGTTATGGGGTAGAACTAAAAGAAATATCAATACAAATTAGAATAGTGATCCAGATAGTTTCAAGGGGGGAACAACGGTGTCCTTAAGAAAAATGTCTTTTCTACTTTAAGAATAGTACATGATTAATGAGTGATCTTAGCAACAAGATGGAAGCATGCTATTATTTTTTTAAAGACTACAAAGTGTCATTTTAAAATTTCAGGAAAAGGAAAAAGGAAATTTATAGTCAAAATAGAAGGCAAATGAAGAAGAGTTGCTGGCTAAAAGTAGAGAATTCATTTGACTTCCATGCTTGAGAGACACATGCTCGGGGACAAAGAATTACATTTCCTTTTTATGGGTCCAGTTACATTATTTAGCTCATAAGCATAATACAATACTGTGTCATTTATTGGTTTCCAATTTTATAATTAATACATAATCTGTAATTAAACCAAAATTATAATTATGGTTTAAAAAGAGAATATAAGAATGTAAAAATACATGTGCAGTTGATGGAAAATACCATAAAATTGATGAAGGTTTAAGGAAATGTGTGAATATGCTTAATTACAGCAATTTTCTGAAAATTATTGACAATAAATCACTTTTCAAAATCCATTATAACATGACTTTTAAGTATAGATTGTTTTTCCTTTATGAGAACTGCATGCTTAAACTCATTTTCTAACAATGAGTCAAACGTATGACGAGCGTGGGAAAAAAAAAATAACTGGGGATTTTCTGAAGGGGACTGCTAAACAGAGGTAAATCTTCAAGGTTGAAAACCTGGGTCCTCCCACTGTTCAGACAGACTTTCACACTGATCACAAGACAAAAAGTTCTCATGGAGAAAAATTCTATAAATTTCTATAAAACTTATTAACAACATATCAAATTATAGTACTTAACAAATCAATTATAGTTGTCAATATTCTGAGTTATATCCCACACTTTAAAACATTTCCTATGTAGTTTATTGAGATGTTATTTATATTTACAGATATCTGAAATATTTTTTTATAGACACCACCATACAAACTGGCACACACACACCCACGCCTGTTTGAGTATTTGCATATTACTCCACGGTGTGAAGATATTTCAATGCAAAGGAAACTTTGAAATGGTAAACATTTTGACTGGAAAAACTGTCTTTGCAGAACAAGCCTAACTCAGCTCGCTGCCATATGAAAAAAAAATTAAGTGCAGGAGGCAGTGAAAAACGACCAGCCATTTCTTTTCTCCCAGCTGATACATATCTTATTTATTCTTCCTTGTAATGTGTGAATACTGCACCATACCCTATTTTGTCTTCTGCCTCAATTAAAATGTAAATTTCTGCAGCCCATCTCTATAATTCCAAACTGCTCTAGGCAGGGGAATTTAAACTGCTTTTAATAAAACCAACTACAGATGCTGAAATAAGATTTCTTCCCAAGTCTTTGAAATCTATATGTGTCATGGTATGCTGGATCCTCTGTAGTTATGTCTCAGCTACAAACATTCAGAAGAAAGAAAGAAAGAAAGAAAGAAAGAAAGAAAGAAAGAAAGAAAGAAAGAAAGAAAGAAAGAAAAGAAAGAAGGAAAAGGCGATGGGTGCATTATCATCACATACACAAACCCACAGCAAGGAGACTGACCCTCCACTCCTTTTGGACAATTCCTAGCAATCAATCCTTTTTTCTTTCCTAAAAGATAAATGTTTGTTACATTTAGAATTTATAGCCTCAAAATGCCACTGCCCACTTTTTCGGATAGGATAACAGTTTGATAGGTAGATGCAAAATGGAAGTGAAGTCTGCAAAGTGAATTTTGGATTTTCATATTAGCCTGTTGGTCTAACTCTTCAATTGATCCAGGTCAGTGGATCAACCCTATAAAACTTACTGTTGCCTCTGCCTCGTAAGCCTCTTTGCTCCTTTTTCCTGGTTCATTCCTAATGCCCTTTCAAGCCTTAACTTTCGTGCCTTCTCCAGGAGACATTACCTGGAGCAGCCAGAGGGTCCATTTGCCTCTTTGCCTCCCCTACCCTCAGTGGCCCCTGCTTGCTCCTTCACAGTTCTAGTAACTTCTATATTAGGATGACCATATAATTTACCATCTAAAAAACAAAACAGCTGTAAAGCCAGACTCTTTCAGGAAAACCAGGACATACAGTCAATCCATTAGTTCCTTGGACAGCTTCACATTATTGTTGTATGGTGGGAGAAGAGGGTACGTTGGGATATGCTAGTGGGGAAGCCATATCAAACTAAATGGCTGACATTTGTGGTTCTCAGATGCCTCTGGTCCGCACAAAACCCACAGCCTGGTAATATTGGCAAAGGGATAAAGTTTCTTTTCCTGCCACAGATGCTTATCATTTAACAATATAATCTGTGTTTCTCTAAACCTGTGGTTCCCAATAGGGGGTGATTTTGTCCCCTGGGGGATGTCTCGCAATGTCTGGAGATGATTTTGGTTGTTATAATTAGGGAAGGCAAGAGAGGATGCTATTGGCATCTAGTGGGTAGAGGCCAGGGATAGGACACCCTCTCAGAACAAAGAGTCAACCAAGCCCAAATGTGAATAGTGCCAATGCTGAGAAATAATTGCCCCAAACAAGTGATGTAATGAGCAGGCAAGAGGGCAAAGAACAAAGGCAGCGGAGACGTGAGGCGTTTAGATTTAGAGTGTCAACCACACAGCCCCATGTGGAGAAGCAAGGCTTTGGTAAGGAACGTAGAATTTCAGTCATCCTCGATTTGGTGTCTCATGAGCATGCTGCTCTCATGAGTACTTGTTATTGAATAAATGGCTACAAATGAGGTATGACTCTATGTCTACACCATTTTGCTGTAGAATAAGCAAAAATAAGCGAATACTCTGAATGGAATTTCCCAGTTCCTTCCATTTTTTTACATCCTTCTTGCTAAGTTAATTCATTTCACTTCATTACACTGCCCTGCTCAAACACCTCCAGCATCTAAGTGTTGAGACCTTCTGAAGCTGTCTTGGAAAGTGCTTTGTAGGAGCACCTCACTTTAGCCATATTGTTCTAATTTCTTTCTTCCAAATATAATTCCCCGCCTCTAACTCTTTGGTGGGTCCTGCCTGGAAGAACCTTCCTGATTCCATTTTGTCTATCCCATTCCTACTTTTCTTCCATGTCCTTGCTTAAAGTTCAGTTTCATCAAAAGCATCTCTCTTGTACCCTCATGCTATCTGTTGACTTCATTATTCATTTACTTGCATCAATCATTATATTTTGATCTGCATAATCCTAATCTTCTAATCAATATAGAAAATGCTTAAGGACAAATATGAATTTACATTTTACAAAGTATCTTCTTATAGTAAACTAACTTGTGGTAAGTTATTCACAAAGATGTTCAAAAAATATTATTCACTGCTCACCTAGAACAGTAATTGTGCCACCCCACTCACATTAACTGATATTTAATAAATGCATGTTGTGGATAACACACACAGAGACTTATCTGTGACTAAATAAGCTCCTAATGAGATCAGTTTTCAAAGGAGACACTTTCCCCGCCCCCCCCCAGTATGAATTGGAGGAAAAAAAAAGAAAAGAGGCTCAACAACCCCTTGGGGAAAGAATTTCAGAAGATATTCATTTTTGTTGCCAACCCTTTCATTATTGTTCAGATCCTACAAGGCTGGGGAAAGTTTGGGAGCAGGATTCAGACTTCATTAGATATAAAGCTCAGAGAAAGTTGGCGATTTAACACATATATGAAAAAGAAAATCCTTAGAAAGTTTCAAGTTTTGGTTAAATAGTGATTCAGGTAGTGTTTTTCAAACTGAGTCTGCAGGCATAAACTTGAAGGGCCACAGGGTTTTATGTTTTATGGTTGCTTTGTTTTTTTAGTTTTCGTTGCAATTGGAATCCAAAATGAATTTTACCATTATAAAGATAAATGTTATATTTTGCTATGATTCTTTGCAGTTAAAACATATTTTCATGGACTAACGGTTAGACTCCTTAGCCAACATTTCTTAAAACTGTGAGAGCACATGTTACTGAGGATCTGAGAAGTTATTTTAAGAGGTTGGTTCTATATAGCCTCAAATAGGGGAACACTGGCATATGATACATCTTCATGACAATTACTGGTCTATCTTAACCAAAAATATTAGCAGGTATTTGAACTCTGAAACAATTAGAATGTCTACTGACTTGTTAATGCTAAAACCAGCTTAGCCCAGCTTTCTTCAGTTGATGGTATTTCATATGTCCTATTCATTCTTTTTCTTCACTTCCAGTTACCTGTCATATGACATGGAAAGGCAATTGTCTTAACCAACCAACCAGTTTTGATTAGCTTAGTCAAGAGAAATTTAACCACTGATTGACTCATTTCTTACCAAGGGTGTGCATTCATTAGACTGAGAAAACACAAAAGTTTACAAATTTTAAAAGACTTATTTTGCTTTATAACAATTTTTGCAATTTTAACCTCACTGATTTTTTTAATTGTGTTGTTTCATTGGAATCATTGTTAAAATAAAATCAACACAGTTGGGCAAATGGCAAATTCTTCTTCTCCTCTTTCTCAACTTCTGGTAGAGATTCTAATGTAAATAGTCCCTTGAAGTGGGTAAACAGGAAGACAGACAAGACAAAAAAAGGAAGAAAAGAAAATCGCAAGACCTAATTATAGCTCCACCTGGATAACTAGATTCTGGACATTCTAGAACTGAATCGGATTCTGTGGTTGTTTTCATACCCAGAAACATGACATTTTTATGTGTAGTTGAAATACGCCATCTTTTTTAAAAAGACAACTGGCTGAATCCAATCTAAAAAAAAAAATCAATTCATTGCATAGACCTGGTCATCCTCCTGCTTCAGGCAGCTGGAGCCCCATGACAACTTCCCAGAAGAAGCAGCCGGGTGAGTAAGAGCTCATCCTTTATTGAATTCCCTAATAAAGAATGCACATCTTTTGGGACTTACAGAAGCATCAAGCATCACTCTCTTCCCAACCTTCCTTGTAAGGCAGACAGTTGGGGGTGGCGGGGGCAGATAATTGAATTAAATACAGTGATTGAACACGAAAGCTGTGCCTATGTCTCTGGGGACATGTGCTTTCTGGAGAACTGACATCCCCTTTCCTTTTCGAGTTAGATTGACAGTGACTGGGCTGCCCGTGCAAAGTCGTTGCAGTTGCCCTTTGCAACCACTCCGCCTGTTCAGTGAGAGGGGGAGAAAGTCTGCGTTTGGGATTTCATTTGAAGACATCCTTCCTCCAAGGTTCTTTCTGCTTGAGTTTGAAACATTATTAATTCAGTCCACATCCTTTCCACAGGCAGGCCGATCACTGCCAATCTAACTGGATGTGTTACCCGTTGGTACTCCTCTAATTCAGTTCACTGTGAGGTAGCAGTGAAGTGCAGATCATTCTCAGACTCCTTGGGCCACTCCAGAGAGAAGCAACCAAGATCCTCTCCTTTGCTATTCTTTGATTGAGAGGTATTTGTTGTTTGGTATTGCCTTTCCTCTGCACTGAGAAGAGGAAATATTAACTGAGTTCAATAATAAAACTTGAAGAATGTGCTGACTGAGAAAGATGGCTCTGTGCTGAGTGGGTGAGTTAGCAACATCGATGCCCATTAAGAAGACAGAGCATGGCAATGTATACAGTCAAAGGGCTGGCACCCACTCTGAGCAGACCCCTACTTCTTGTTTCTTGGGTGTCAAATGACAGTGGTCCTTGAGTAAATACTCCTTCACCACTTTCCTGCCCTTACGTGTTATTACTTCTCACACCCTCTCCTCTCTTCCTCTCTCACAGGAAGAGGTAGTTTGTAGTGATTCTTTCCCTCATAGTATTCTGTTCCTCTGTCCACCTTCACCTTCATGTGAAACTTCATTATTTATCTTCTATATCTCTGTCTTTTCCATTTTTCTTGGCTATTTCTTCACAGAACATAAGGAAATCCCACTTCTCCCATCTTTAAATACAATCATTCTTTTATACTAAGTCACCCTCAGGTATTACCTTTTCGTGTGCCTTCCTTCATACATGAGGAATTTAAAAAGCACATATTTCCTTACCCCTAACTCTCTCTTCCATCCCCACAGTGTGAGATCCACACCATTTACTGAACGTTGATCTTGCCAATCTCACTGCCAAGGTTCTAACGGATACTGTGCAGTCCTCACTCTTCCTTCTGCCACCAGTTGAGCAGGGTCATTCAGAGCTTGACTTCTGGAATCAGACTCCTCAGATTCGCACCCTCACAGTGCTATTTATTAACTGTGTGGTCTTTGGCAAAATACTACATGCACTTTGCGTTTCTCATCTAGAAAATGAGGTGATAAT
This sequence comes from Prionailurus bengalensis, assembly GCF_016509475.1. Lineage (NCBI taxonomy): Eukaryota > Metazoa > Chordata > Mammalia > Carnivora > Felidae > Prionailurus > Prionailurus bengalensis. The sequence continues at coordinate 72,099,144 of NC_057356.1, read as the reverse complement.
AATACCTACCTCCCAGAATTATTAGGAGAATGAAGTGAATCAACACACACAAAGCAAGTAGAAAACTGGCACCCAAAGCATGTAGCCATTATTACTCAGCTGCTCTGCTGAGTTTGACCCTGCTGATCACCTCCTCCTTGTTGACATTCTCTTCTTGTTCAACCTCCAGGATATCACTTAGCTCAAGATTGTGCTTACCTTTTTGCTTTTGACGTCTATTTCTTATTTCCTCCCCTATACCTCTCTAGAACTAGGGATTTGTCCATGCCTTCCTCCTGAACTACACATTCTCTGGAAGCAATTTCATCCATCTTCTTTGTTTCCAATATGAGTACAACACCACATTTTTTCTCTGTAGCTTAAACCTCTTTCCCTAAGGGTCTGACTATACTAAATAACTTTTCTTGAATGCCTTACAAGCTCAGCAGGTTTTAAAATCATTACCCAGATCTGCCCCTCCTATCTTCTTCTGCCATTTCTTTCTTTTTGTCAACAGTTTCATCAAACCACCCATTTGCCAAAATTGAAGGCAGAGATCACTTTATTTGTCATAAATTCTATCAATTCTTTCAAAATTTCTCTTAATACAAATTCATTCTCTCTGTCTCCATCCTGCCACTATAGTTTAGGCCCTCATCATTTCTTCTCTGGATTGCTGTAATGGCCCTCTGATTTTTTACTGTCTTGCCTTTTGCCAATTTCCATACATTTCTCTTCACTTGTTTTCTCTTCTGATCTTTCTAAATCACTGACCTTTTTAGTTCTATCCACTGCTTGATATTTTCTCAATGACAAAACATCACTTTCAAGGCAAACTTATTAGCACACTGGACAAGGTCCTCTCTACCTGTCCAGTTTAATATTATGTCACTTTCTCTGTGGTCTCCACACTTAAACTACATTTAAACAACTTGAATTTATACAAAATTAACTCAATCTGAGAGCAGAGGTTTGGTCACAGAAGCATCAACAGCCCCTTCCATATGCAAATGCTGAGGAATATAAATAACTTTCCCAACTTATTCCAGAGCATAATTCTAGATTTGGGCAGAAAAATCTGAGAATCCATGGAGATATAACATTTTACATCAGTGAGGAGTCCTAGCAATCATCTAGTTCAGATGGCTACACATAAGAATCACTTGGAGATGTTTTTAAATGTATCAATGGTCAGGAGCCATTACAGACCAAATAGATGAAAATCTCTGGGGTCCATATTTTTTAACTCCCCGGGCAATTATAATGGATAGACAAGGTTGAAAAACATTGATCTAGTCTAACCCATCATTTTACACATGAACATATTATAAGACTATTGAAATTATTTTCTCCTCAGTATTTTTGCCTCAGGAAAAATGACTGAGGTTAGCAATGAGTGCTAAGCAAAAAGATGGCATAAAGCATGAACCATGGGCAAACACAAAAGTTTATTCTGTCTGAGAAAGAATGACCATGCATTTAATTATCCAGTCGAGGGTACTTTGAGCTTCTTCAGGGGACAAATTTTGCTCTCCATTGTCATGCTAATGTCTAGATTAGAAATTGACACATAGTATTTATTTAAAATGTATCATAATGAATTAATAAATCAAAGTTTACTAAACCTCCAAGGGTAACCTCCACAAACACCTAAGAGTAATATGAAACATTGTATCTCTTTGTATAGCTTTCATATGAAGAACTTTATAATGTAGATTCAGAGGTGAACTTACATTTGGGGGTCCTGGGTGGCTCAAGGTTATTACGCATCTGACTCTTGTTTTTCTTGGGCTCAGGTCATGATCTCACAGGTTCCTGAGTTTCAGCCCCACATCTGAGCTCACACTATACTATCAGTGTGGAGCCTGCTTGGGATTCTCTCTCCCTTTCTCTCTGTCCCTCCCCTGCTTGCACTCTCTCTGTCTCTCTCAGAATTAAGTAAATAAACAAAAAAAATTTAAAAAAGAGGTGAACTTACATTTAAAATTTGAATACCACAATAGGATTCCCTCAGGAAAAAATATAATAAATTCTCTTGTGTTATGTTTTATTTTTCAATTAGAGTGAGATTAAAAAAGAAAATGTGGAAAATACCTTCAGTCACTGAACTAAGAGATTTTCAGGAGAGTGAGGATTATAACTGAAGTATAAAGTTTTTTTATAAGCTGGATTGTGTCCCTCCCCCCTCCCCAATTCACACACTGAAGTCCTAATTCAGCGTGACTGTACTTGGAGACAAGATATTTAAGGAAGTAACTAAAGTTACATGATGTCAGAAGTCATATAAAGTTATATGGGCATTCTTAGAGGATGAGACACGGGGACACCAGGACACCAGAATCCCTCCTCCCCACTCTCCCCCAAGCTCCACACACAACAAGACCAGCCAACACCTTAATATTAGACTGCAACCTCAAGAACTATGAGAAAATAAATGTCTGTGGGTGCCTGGGTGGCTCAGTCGGTTAAGCCTCTGACTTCAGCTTAGGTCATAATCCTGCTGTTCATGGGTTCAAGCCCCATGTCAGAATCTGTGCTCTGTTTATATATTCTGTTATGGCAACCTTAGCAGACTAATATAAAGGTGAACTTTTGTTTTGTTTTGTTTTGTTTTTAAGGTCAACAATGAGACAGCATGAAGGAAGCAGAGAATTCCAAACAATTCCCAAGACTCTTCCTCTGCTTCCAACAGAGACTGTTCCAGAGGCAGAATATGACCTAGGTTAGAAATATGTTAAAAGGGATTACCTGGAAATAAAATCCAACAAACTTTTCACATACCCGTGGTAAACACCTGGAGTATTGTGTAGTGATCTCGCTCACAGCAAAATATCACTTAACATAAAATTACTGCAATTCAATTATCCTTTTTAAAGTCAAAGACGAGATGCCACACTGTAATCCCCTCCCAACAGCCGTGGGCCCTTCTCCTGCAGCCATCACTTCTGAGTTTGGTTTTAAAATGAAAACTGAAAAATAAAAATTAGCTGTCTCCATTGCAAGTGGAAAATGACAGGGGAACATATTGGGTCATTTGGATTCTCCTTACAACGTAGGCTCAGATAACACCATGCGTGCTGATTCTCATATATTCTCCAAGCCTCCCTGCATTAGATTCTACAGGACACCCTGTGGCTTTTCAAGTAAAATAATCATTCTTTTTCTCATAAATTCATTTTAGCAGCACTTGGGTTTTGATTTGCCACAAGTCCTCTGGCACTTATTAACATTCAGAGTGGTTCCGGGCAGCCTCATGCAAATGTAGCTCCTTCAAAAAACAAAACGTACATTTTCTGTTTGACAATCAACATTTCATTAATAGCTTGTTAAACCTGGAATAGACCTTAATGACCACCTATTTCGCACCCCCCATCTCCTACCCAGTTAGTGTTAGCAACAGATAAAAGACCTGGGTGTCTTGATTTTCAAGACATCATGCTACTACCGAAATGAACAAAATTAGAAGATGCTTTCTTCATGTCCAAATCTGCACACTGCCAGATTCTACTAAGGATTTCTAAGTGGACCAGAATCTCAAGCTGCATTAAAATTCGCATCAGACTTGTCCTAAATTGAATACATCTTAGTGTCTCAAATGTTTACTTTATTATTGAAATAAAAATAAAACCCTTTCTATATACATAGACATCCCTTAGAATGTAGCATATTTTTTAACGTAAAAATATTTTCTTTTCTTTTTTTTTTAAATTTTTTTTTCAACGTTTTTATTTATTTTTGGGACAGAGAGAGACAGAGCATGAACGGGGGAGGGGCAGAGAGAGAGGGAGACACAGAATCGGAAACAGGCTCCAGGCTCCGAGCCATCAGCCCAGAGCCTGACGCGGGGCTCGAACTCCCGGACCACGAGATCGTGACCTAGCTGAAGTCGGACGCTTAACCGACTGCGCCACCCAGGCACCCCTAACGTAAAAATATTTTCATAGGCATAAAACGTTTTAGCACACTAAACTTAGTATTTCTCTATCTTCTGTATCGATTATAAAGGGTCATCTGCTGTTATTTAAAATACACATGACAGCACATGAATGCACGGACGCTTAAACCAGGAGAAGACACCCAACGAGTTTTTGAACCACTGAATGAATTTTTAAACACTTGGTTTTGTCACTTACAGAAATGAAAAACAAAGAGGGGTTAAAACACATGTGTTGTTAAAATAATAATTACAGTGATAAAAGTCCTGAAATTCCAGCTTCCTCTCCTTTCCACTCCTAGGAGCTTCTGAATCCCACACATTTTCTCTCTAGGCCTCCTAAGGATTTCTTCTATAAACTAGTGAAAATCGTACATTCCTCACTACTGTTCTCAAGCCACATTACAGATTGCAAAATCTGTTCGGAGAGTAGGATGTGTCTCTCTGTGAACTCAGAGAACACAATACATGTGAGAAGAAAAGAAATCCTACATTCGCCTAACCAGAGATGAGCACAGAGTTGGAGCTCTGGAAAGGAAAGGTACAGTGAGGTAACTTTTTTATTTAGAGAGCACAAAGATGGGAGAGGAAGAACAAAGGCCTACTTTCCAAGGCCACGTGTAAATGGAGAAGCAGGATAGAGAGTCTGTATTTTTGCATGCCGTAATTTGGAAAAAATATATAAAATGTAGATACTATTATGTAATCCAAATTTAATATGCTTCAATAGTGACTTAAAAATTCACACTATTGAGGAGGGCACCAGTTGGGATGAGCACTGAGTATTGTATGGAAACCAATTTGACAATAAATTATATCTAATATAAAAAAATCACACATTAGTGTGTGTTAAAAAGCTAAAAAAAAACTTTACCTTTTATTAACTTGAAGATTTTGTTACTCCTTTAACTGAAAGTGTTAAGCATTTACAATTAACAAAAATATCTGTTGCATACCCTCTATCCTATGTAGACCACATTATATTGAAGATCCAGGTAAAGAAACACCCAACTGAGGACACATAATTCATCTACTCATCACTCATTGACCCACTCAACATTTACTGAACATCTACTAGGTTCCAGCACTGTGTCAGCATGAAGATTCCGGCAAAGTGGCCAAGCAACACATGGATGTTAAACCTGCCCTGTTTCATTGGCACCAAGCCTATTTCTTTGGCTGGGTTCTAGTTGGAGTGCAGTGGCCCCATGCTGCACAGCCCAGTGCACCCACATAAAGATGATGTAGAGCACAGAACCATTCAAAACTCCATTCAGTGATGTGTCTGAGGGTAACGCAGCAGCGGATACCAACCAAGCCTAACCCTGAGCACCGAGTACGTAGTATGTCTGCTCTCCAACATCATCAAGTACTACTGAGAAAAGATGGCAGCTGGCCCACTATGTGCCCTCAAACAGAAGGCACATTTGTGCTAACAGAGCACTGAAGGTTGTAGAAAACACATACAGGGCAGACCTTCTTTCTTAGGGTTGGAATTCCAGTTTTTTTGGCCCAGTATTTACATATGCATATAGGCTAATGTATCAATATGCATTGCATGGCACAGTCATGGCCATCTTGATGTGTACATGAAATAAAATCTATCACAGGATTGCTTTTAAAGGAAACACAGGGGACGTCTTCATGTGCACATACGTATATATCCCATAATTCAGTAATACGTTTAAAACTGCTGATGAAACATTCACATCTTGATTTGGGGGATGTGGGGCTTCTCTACCTATAGGTCTGTTTTTTTTTTTTTAATTTTTTTTTCAACGTTTATTTATTTTTTTGGGGACAGAGAGAGACAGAGCATGAACGGGGGAGGGGCAGAGAGAGAGGGAGACACAGAATCGGAAACAGGCTCCAGGCTCCGAGCCATCAGCCCAGAGCCTGACGCGGGGCTCAAACTCACGGACCGCGAGATCGTGACCTGGCTGAAGTCGGACGCTTAACCGACTGCGCCACCCAGGCGCCCCAACTATAGGTCTGTTTTATCCTAAAATGGAGCAGCGATTTAAGGCAAGTAAGAGTTTTAGCCTCTTTATGTTTACTTAATTGTATTTTAATTAGTGCCATGTTACAAGCATCCACCCAAGGCAACTTATTTGTGAAGGCACAACTGAATAGCTTAATTTAGAAATATAACTTATTTATTATAAATAAATTATAAATGCTGTTTATAAATATTATATATATATAATATATATATGTTATATATTATATATATATACATATATACATATACACACACAATATTTTACTGTTACTAACACTAGCCTATGGCTTAAAATTTGAAGAAAGATGGAAATACCTCCCCTGCTCTACAGTTTATTTTCCAGACATCTAATAGGCTGATTATATTTGATCCCCAGATATGACTTTTTTTTTCCTTTGTGTTCATTTATTTTCTCACCTCACAGCCTGCCTTAAATTCACATCATTTTGGGGCACTGGCTGGCTCAGTTGGTTGAGCCTCCAACTCTTGATTTTGGCTCAGGTCATGATCCCAGGGTCATGAGATTGAATCCCACATTGGACTCCATGCTGAGCATGGAGACTGCTTAAGATTCTCTCTCTCTCTCTCTCTCTCTCTCTCTCTCTCTCTCTCTGCCCTCCCCCTCCTCTCTTTCTAAAATAAAAAAATTAAAACTATATCCATATCATTTAACATTTTTTTAAATGTTTATTTACTTTTGAGAGAGAGACACATAGAGCATGAATGGAGGATGACAGAGAGAAAGAGAGACACAGAACCTGAAGCAGCCTCCAGGCTCTGAGCTGTCAGCAGAGCCCCACGCGGGTCTCAAACCCATGAACCATGAGATCATGACCTGTGCCAAAGTCAGATGCTTAACCGACTGAGCCACCCAGGTGCCCCTCCACAACCCTTTGAGGGAGGTCACATACTAACTTCAAATTAGCTATCAGTACCTTAATGTGAATTACTTTCTGAGCTCACCTTCTATCCATGTACAGAGGGCAATGGGTTTCTGACATTGCTGGGAGACGCAGGCATTTTTAGAAACTTGTGCAGGACACTAAAGTTTGTGGATATGGGGATTGCATACCTGGAAAAGGTACTACAGGGATAAGAGAAGAGGAGACAAACGTTTCATCTGCAACTGATCAACGGATCATGACTGCCAAGTGTCAGTTCTCAGGATCACCTGACTTCTCTCTGCCTAAGGAGCTTTTCATAAGAGTGAGATCTGAGGGTATGACCCCTACTCCCTCCAATAAGTAAGCTCCCTTGCTATTGGTCTGGAAGAGTGTGTGTTTCCCTGCATCTTGTGATAGTACTGTAAACTTTGGGAAGATGTTCAGACTCCTTTCTGAAGTCATTACATTCCTATCACTCTGATGCCAATTCTACTAACTAGAGTCCTAGGGAATTAGACATCCATTGCTAAACAGGTCACAATCCCAATGGTGCTGAGCAAGCTGATTTTCTGGGCCCAGTTAATAATGTTCAATTGGTAGCAAGGGAGCTACAAAGTGGTAAGCTCTGATATGATGACTAATCAATCAGAAAGTGAGAGCTCCTGTTCAGAGAATTCTGGGAAAATTCAGCGAGAATTTAGACTCTCTGCCAAAGAAGAAAAAGGCCAAGGAAAAAGCTGTGTTTTCTTTCTCCCCTGGGCTTGAACAGCTGTCATCTGTCTCAGAGTGGGAATGCTTTTTCTAAGTAAAAATCTCATTTACATACTATAGAAAGTGGTGGGAAATCAGTGAATAAACAAATTTAGCATCAATTCCTAGCTAATAATTATGACCCTTTCTTATTCCCTGGAGTCTCAATTCAAAAGAACTGAAGCTTCACAACATTAGTTTTAGAAGCCAGACTTTTAAAGATGCTACTTAGAGGAAATGCCCTGATCTTTCTCTGCACAGCAGTGCACTGCTATTGTAATTTTGCCTAATAATACCCCAAGCTCCACTTGTTACTAACTAAATAGAAATAATTCTACAGAGGCTTCCAATGGAAGTGTGTTATCCAACATGAATTCCACCAGTGCTTAGGCTACTGCATGCCAAAAGGAATTCACTTATTAATGGCAAGTAATCCTTCCTAGTCCATTTACAATTTCTTTTCATTCACACACATTATCTTGAAGGTTAACTTAAATTTGCCACACGTGTTTAGAGATATCAATGCTTGGAGCAGTCCCGAAACTTTACAAGAGGCATTTATTTCCATCATACTCTAAATAAAATGTTTTTGGCTTACCACTGGGTAAAATATCTATTAGTTAAAATCATTGAGAATAATATTGACATATGTACTTTAGAAATTAATTTATGTATTGTATGGTATCTTTGAGTTTGGGGGACACCGAATGAACACCTTAGTCTGAAAACAGGTTTCTCTGTTTTCTCATAAATAAAAATAATTATCACAGATAAATAAAATGCACAGTCCTCTAAACTGTGGGTAGGATGATGTGACAAAAGTTTCATTAAGCTCCACAAAATCAGAGTGTGGTTTGTATGTCAATCTATTTTAAATGTTATAAAAGTGGTGATTAATTATTCGGATGACCAAGCAATCAGAATGTCAATGTTTCTTGACTACCAAATAGTAAAGCAGGTTCAATGTATTTAATATTTATATAAACATATGCCTTCTTAGGGACATTAAATGCTTATATGTGTTTAAATATTTATATGTATAGACATTCATACATATATGAATAGACATTCATAACACAAAATCCTGACTCCCTATTACATAATTTTTGAAATACCATGTGTCATATAAAGTCCCTCAAATGTAAAAAATACCTCATTAGTACACACTGAATGTTCTCTTCCCTGACAATATTAGAAACAGATTTCACTCTGAAAATTCTATCATTTTCTCATTCAGACAATAAGCACATTGGATGGTTACTACACACTAGGCATGAAGCAATGGAGAAGCCAGACCTATGTGTTCTTTTATCCTTCAGAGCTAAGACTTAAAAGAGGTTGGGAGGGGTCAGAATCTCGAGAGTATGGTCCAGATTTAAAGTCTCAAACCTATGTTCTTACAGAACATAGTAAGTCACTGAAGAACATTAGGCAATAAAAATACATTCAAATTTGAAGTTTTAGAGATATCAGGTGAGTGTAGGTAGGTGTGTGTGTGTGCGTGTGTGTGTGTGTGTGTGTGTGTACACATAAAACAGGGGTTTGCACTGTAGGCTACTCTAATATTCTGGTTGACCAGGGAGTAAACTAGGAAGGTTCCAGGATCTTACACAAGATGGTGCAAATTAAGCTTTGTTAAGGAAAACTATAATGAGTCATTGTTGGCAATGGAAGTGGGAGGGAAGAGACAGTCTAGAACGATACCCAGATTTCTCCTTTGGAATTGGGTTGGTGGGGGTGCCCTTTGTTGTCATGAAGCATTCATGGAAGAAGCAGTTTGGGAATAAAGGTGACATGCTTACTTTGGGTTTGTGGAGTTTAGATGCCTTTAGGATATCCACAAGAAAATGGCCAGTAGGTATACAGATCTAAAAGTCAAAGAAGAGGTCTTGGCTGGAGGCAGAGACTAGGAATCATAGGTGTATGGTAATTAACACCAAGAAAGGAAACCAGATTGCCTAGGAAAATTGTGTTGGAATAAAGGAAGGACAAAGAATAGAGCCCTAGGTAATGATAACAATTCAGGAAGAGTAGTGGACAGATCAGACAAGCATCACAGATAGATATGGGGAACTATGAACCAAGGAAAGAGAGGGTTGAGTGGTTCACAGTCTCATCTGCACAGAGGGAAATTTTAAGGTTGCCAGATTTAGTTAAGTTAAAATATAGGACTCCCAGCTAAACTGGAACTTCAGATAAACAGCAAATAATTTTAGCATATCTCAAATAGTACACTGAATGTGGTTACACTAAAAAAATATTAATTTTTATCTGAAATTTAAATTGTACTGATTAAAGTTAAATTAACTAATTAAAGTACAGGGTATCCTGTACTTTGTCTGGCAACCCTAGTCAAAATACATGAGAACTGTACAGATTTCATTGCCTCTGGCAAGATCAACCTTCATTAACATATTTACAAAATAATTTTGTTGGATTTTTAAAATCTAGTTGCTATGGGATGAGCAGTGGATGGGTAAAGAGTAAATAATTGAATCCTAAATTCAAAATATTCTTTTGAAGTCTTTGCTGTGATGGGAAGGGGGAAATTATTGGGCAACACCTAGAGTGGGACCCAGAGCCTCTTTAGGGAGTACAAGAGGGAAAGAGGGGAAGGATAGAACCAATGGAACAGGAAATGGTAGGGTGCTGAGTGAGGAACACAACTGCTCCTACCTACCCACAGCCAAGCCCTGGAAAGTCTCTTTGCTGTCTGTATGTCTTCTTAAGCTTGGGCCCCTTTACAATGTAACTCTTTCCCTTCATCACTGATGAGCTGCCATTCATCCTTCCTCACCCACATCATTTGTAGGAAACACACCTGTCAATCCTCATCATTTTGTCACTCTAACTTCTATGATGCTTTCAACTTCATGTGATTATTTTATATGGTAATTATATATTGTATATATTGTAATTATTTTAGATATCCCTGACTCCTCAGGGGGCCGAGAGAGGACAGGATCCTGCTGTATCAAACTTTATAATCCTGAAGCCTAACCCAATTCTTGGACCAGTGTGGATGCTTAAAAATGATAGGTGAATAATGTATCCCCCACAAGCTTCCTTTATTTTATTTATGCTGGCCATCATAACCACACATAGAAGAACTTCAGGAATCTAATGCCTACTAGACAAAATAAATTTAAGATCTATTCAAACCCCAAGTACAGACACATTAAATAGCTGTACAAACATACAGACATATATTGTATCAGACATCATTCATAATTGACATTGCCTAGTTTTTACTTTCATAAAAGATAGGGAATAGTACCTCAGTTATAATGCCGAAAGCTCCAGTCTCCTGTATTTCCCTTTTGTTGTTGTTACTTATGGGATACACCTTCACAAATACACCAGGTGAATTTTTTGAAGTTGTCAGGGGGTGAACATATGGAATGAAAAGATTGTTTAAAGGAATATCTAATATATAGGAAGAGGGGAATGCAGCAGAAAATTAAGGTGGTAAATGTAGGAGAAATTATAGATCCACTAGAACTTGAAGAGAGAGGCCTTGTAGAAAGAGATATACAATATGAAGAGGATGTTTTTTTAAGGCAAAACCTTGGAATGGTATGAATTCTTTTCACTGCAAGATACTTATTATCAAGAGGACTGAAATACAATCACAAATTGAGTCAAAGTCCTGTTCAAAACTTTACTGTGAATATTCCACACTTAGTTGCCTTGGCAAAAACCTGCCAACATTTGAGTAATCACATTGTCATCAAGAAAACCACTTGCAAATCAAATAAGCAACACTGAAAGCAGGGCTAACTGTGTTCAGGGAAGATGTGTAGAGCAGTTTGGGTTGGGTTTGCTCCATAGAAAAAGAATGAGGCCATGAAAGGAGACAATAGGATTGATGTTAAAAGGATTAAAATATGGCCAGGGTTGCCCACCTGCTCTCTATCCTGGCGACTCTGGTCTTCTGGTCTAAACAGCCAAATTAATAAATTATGCTATTTCCACATCGCCTGTGCTATTATTCTATTCACCAGATCTTAAAACCATAGAAATGTGGGATCCTGGACTAGGGAAAAAACAGTGACTCAACTAATCTTGGAGAGATTTTGTGATCCTCTCCCTGCCCACCATCACTGCAAGCTGAGCCAGTCAGAGACCAGAGTAGACTCGTAACAGAGCACAGGTGGGCTATAAAGATGTTCAGATGGCAACTGAGTTTCCCTGCATGCAGAGGGAAAAATGCTCATCAATGACTTAGGTTTATTAGAAACAAAACACAATTAAGGTGATTTAAAAGTAAATGTTTAATAAAGAGACTAATTACAGATGTGAGGGCTGCATCAAGGGACATACCTGGAGATTAGAAACAGAGCAGTCATAAAACTGTTAAGCTTGAAGGAACAAAGGGAGGAAAAGTAGTTCGCATCTTGAGACCACCAAGAGCAATAACAGAGTCTCTCTTTAATCAAACTTTAGTCGGGGGCCTCTGAACTCACTTCTCAACGAGGCCCTGATTTTGGGGCTCCCAACTTAGTCTCAGCAGTGTCAAAATAGGAAGAATCCTTCTAGGTCAGTTTAGCCAGAATCCTCACTCTCCACATCTGATTAGGTTCCTCATCCTCCACCAGCTCCCAGGTGAGCTGCCTTACCACGAAGCCTGTGAAGGCAGGTTAGCCAGAATTCCCTCACCGCTTTTGTTCCCATTCATAATTTTCTAACTGCTTGGGCCTGACTCTGCTCCTTGGCTACAAAATCCTCACTTTTCCTTGTTGCATTCAAAGTTAAGATTGATCTCTCCCCCTTAATACAAACTCCATTGTAGTAGCCCCTCCCCCCTTTAATAAAGTCTTTCTTTATGATTTTTAACAAGTGTCAGAATGAATCATTACTTCTTTCACAGTAAGAGACATGAGGACTGGGTCTTGGAACAGCTGTACTCATGGAGGGTACAGCCCAATAGGAAGTGCAAAAGAAAAAGCTCCAACAATCTTTCCATCTAGCTCCCTGCTTATCTTTCCTACCGTTGCCTCTCGTTGGACAAACACACGAGAAGCCAGCTGATAAGAGCACCTGTTTGATGCAGCTCCTGGGACATGCTGCATGGCAGAGATGAACAAAGAATGGCTTTGAGGTGGGGTAGACAGACAATAAATTGAGATTGTTCAGGATATTAGCCAGTTCTCGAAAGTGTATGGAATGCCTGAGCAATTCAAAAACAGTACAAAAACTAGTTTTTGCTCTCTTGGGTGTTTTAAAGCATAAATAAATAAATGCTCTCCTTCTGCTACTCACTTCTGGAAAGTAAATCGTTCAAGTTGTCAGAGTATATAAGCAATGTCTCTTTATTCGTGGCCATGGAATAACCCCCTGCTTAAACAACTTTTTGCTTTAGGGCAAATTTTAGCTTCATAATAGCAAGGGGAACAAGTTAGATAGGCTTCCTTGTTTACTATGGGAAATGATCTGTGGATTTTTTTTTTTTTTTTGGAAAGAATTCCTAACAGTCTATCTCGGGTATTTTGAAGTTCTTTAGCAATGGAAAGAAGCACTTCTGTATGACGAGCATGATCTTCCTTTATGACTCCCCACAGATCTGAGCCCATCAATATATTTTATTGAATGTACTAAAAAATGCTCCTAGCTCACAGATTAACTGGTTTATGAAAGGAAGAGACTCATGGGTAGTTTGCACGTTGCAGTAAGATCTAAACTCAAATGCAAATCACTGAGTTAATAGATTTAGCGGAAAGAGAACTGAATTAGAAGACAGGAAACCTGGGTTTGGTAAACAAGGTTTGGGTCTACCACTAAACTAGTAATATGATCCCAGACTAGAAACATAAATTCTTTGTAACACACTGTTTTTTTTTCTGTAAAAGTCTGGGTTCGTTTATTTCCAATGTCCTTCTCAAAATAACTTTTAAAAATTAGATCTAAATTCAAAAGGCATTCACTGAAACAATCAGATACCCTTCTGAAGAATAAGCAATGAAGGACGAACAAATAAATAAAATAAATAAAATAATTACCTTTCTCTGGCTATGTGTTTTTTTTCTGGCCATAGTTTTAAATCTGACTTTGGAAGTCACAGCTATATGGCCATAACCATTAAATACATAAAGTGTACAGAGAGCATCAGCTAAAGAAAAACGGTGGAGCTTTGATCCTGTCAATGCTATTGGACTTTTCCTCTGATACATTTGTATAGTGTGGATTTTTTCTATTTGAGAGGGAGATCTTCCTTTCAGCCTTTTGTAATGGTTTCCTGTTTCTCTTTCTTTAAACATTCAAGCATTTTATGTCTAATCGTTTTTGTTTCTTCTTTCTCAATCTATACCTATTGGGTCTGTCTGGGAAACTTTTTCCTTATAAAGATCTTCTACAAGGTAATATCCACAGATTACAGTAGAGTATAAACATTACCTTTTGTGACAGGCTGAATAATGGCTTCCCCCAAAGATATTCACCTTCTAATCCCTCGAACCTCTGACTATGTGAATGAAATTTTGCATATGTTTAAACTAAGGATTTTGAGATGGAGAGATTAGCCTGAATTCCCCAGGTGGGAAAATGTAACCACAATGATTTTTGTAATGATACAGGAGGATCCCAGCCAGAGAAAGAGATGATGTAGAGACGGAAGCAGACGTCAGAGAACAGAGAAGATGTACACTGTTGCCTTTCAAGGTGGAGGAGGAGACCATTAGCAAAGGAATATAGGCAGCCTCTAGAAGCTGGAACAGGCAATTAAGATTCCCTTTTAGAGTCTCCAAAAAGAAGGCAATCCTACTGATACCTTAATTTTAGTCCAGTGAAACTTGCTTCTGACTTCTGTTCTCTAGAACTATAAAATAATACAATTACTTTGTCTCAAGACATTAATTTTATGGCAATTTGTTTACAGCGGCAGTAGTGAGTAGAAATTCTAAGAGTATTTTAAATAGGGTCTTCTGGAAAGACCTAAAAATCTCCATTAACCAAAGTAATAAACATATAATTATGTAATACAGCTCTGATAATTTCATATCCTATCATAGCAAGTTGTGAAGTGTTTAGATAGGAAATCATATTCACAGTCCCCCACATATTACTAAGTCATCTGTTCATTGACTTGTAAAGTAGGAAGCGCAACAATATGATTTTTTTAAAAATCTGAGATTAAAAAAATCATACTCTCAAACAGACAGGCAAAACAATATACAGAGGTTTCTATCACCATCTGTAGATGCCCTCTTGAATTAATAAGAATGCTGTACTCTTTCTGTTGAATTTTGTATCATTCCATTTTTTTCTATTAACAAATATCAGTGGACAAGGCAGAAATTAATTTTTAGATTCAATATCATTAACTGTCTTTGTTGTTGTTGCTAACTATGATGTTGGTAAACCATTTCTGACTTTCCCCCTTTTTTGGACATCCTTCCTGAATTGAAGTATGCTCATGATAGATTAGAAGGCATTCTTGTCCCTCTTTCCAATTCTCCTTAAGTTGGCTCCTAAAAAAGTAATGTGGAATCTGCTATTGATGAAAATGACTATTTCCTCTATGCTCTGTAGTTTCTAAATAGACATCTTTCTCTAATTTGTACTTGCCATATTATATTATAATTATCTACTTACAAGGCTACTTCTGTACATTAGAGCCTACTTAGACTATGAGTTTTTTAAGGTTGGGAATCATTTTATCCCTTTTTATCTCCCAAGACTTATGCCAGGTAAGCACTGAATACATGTTTTTAGAATTAATAAATCTTTGCATAGGCTAAGATTATAATGTAACTGAGAGTACTCAGGGAATCTTAAAAAAAATTAAAAAACTAAAGACAATCAGACATAGCTGTCATTATGCACTAGATAAGCAATGGTTCCAAGGCAAAAATATCATGATTGAAATTAGAGGCGTTTACGTTGGCTCACTGGGTTAAGTGTTGAGCATCTTCCCCCATGCATTTCCACATTGCCCCTTTCAACCTGCCTTCACAAGACCCTCCTACTCGAGAGGTGCCCTCATGCCCTCATTCTGCTCCATTATTTCCTGGGACACATTCCCTGTATACCTAGGCCTGCCTTCTTCAGACTGCTCTGCATTTTTGGGCAGTTCCACCTCTCTTTCGTTCATCAGATTGTACTTCAAGTGCAGGGCTTTGTTCCACTGTCTTGCATTCTTCTTGTATATTTTTAAAAAAATCTGTGCTGACTTGTTAATACTTGTGTCAACTTGATGTCATTCTCCTAGGGAACATCTTTCACACTGAGGCTTTCTTAAGAAATAACTTCTTTGCACACAACAAAATTTCATATGCATGTTAGTGTGCTCTCACACTTTATTTTAGCAGATTTTTTAAGTGTCCTTGATTAATATAAGCATATGTTTATGCGTAGCATTGTTTCTCACTGTAGGAATTCATGAAATTTCACTGTTCTCTGTGGAGGGTCATCAAATTCAAGTTTTGTCCTACTTTAGTCTTACCACTAAATATGACTTTTATAAAATATTATCACTGTGAGACAAAAATACTTTTAAGCCTGTCATTCACTTACTTCCAACATCAGTCAATCAATAAATGCTTGATTTTGAGCAATCCCTTAGAGTTCCCAAAATGTGAATTGACTTGTCTTGCAAGAGTAACTGTGTTGGAGGGATAAAACGGGGTAAGTAAAGAAGCCACAATATAAAATTCACTTTGTCAATAAAGACACTTAAGAGTATTAGATAATGTCATAAAGCTGGGTATACTCCAGTCCTCTATGAGTGTTTTCCAAGGGTGGCTGAAACATGATATCATTTACACTGGACATGCCATTTTGATTTTGGAGTAGCTGGATAATGAACTGTGCTACACCATGGTGAGTTTGTCGAAAGAGGATTGAAGAAAAACAGATGAGCTTCTCAAGTGGATAAAAGAAAAAAGAAAAATTAAAGTATGCCGATTAGTAAAGAGGAGACAAGAAAGCCTAAAGCACCATTAAAAATGTAGAAGTTAAAATAAATAAGGGACAGACCTAGAAGTTGGAAGCTGTAAAACTCTAAACCCATTTCTGCTGGCAATATATAAAGTGTGATGATTTATGTAATTTATTACAAATGTTAAAAATTGTTAATTACAGAAAAAGGCTTCAGGGATATTCATTTGATAAAAGTTTTCCCTCCTTAATCGGCCATTCTGTAGCACTATGGGAGAAATGTTATATGCAAAAACTAGAGACATTCAGGAGTGCCTGGCTGGCTCAGTCAGAAGAGTACGTGACTCTTGACCTTTGGGTCATGAGTTTGAGCCCCATGTTGGGTATAGAGATTACTTAAATGTATATATCTATATCTATATCTATATTTATATCTATATCTGTATCTGTATCTATATCTATATCTATATCTATATCTATATCTATATCTATCTATATACATATACATATACATATAGATAGATATATAGTTTAAAACACCCTAGAAACACTCAAAGATCTATGGGTGTAGGAGCACTTACATTATGTATAAGGACATGGTAAATAAAGATTGAGTTGAGGATGTGGATGTGGAAAAAAGAGGTAGAGTAGGATTGGACAACACAGCTAGTCTCTATGCATTGTTTGAAACATCTACTGAGTCTTGAATCATCAAATAGGGAACACTCCCTTGAATGACTGATGTCTTCTCATCAATATTACACTTTACCCATACATCCTGGCCTGAGTAAAGTCCTTGATAGCAGAGGAAATGCCTTCCATTTGGTTGTTTTTGGTAACTTCTTCAGAGTTAAGCCTGAAGTCAGTGAGACCAGGTAAGGCTCAATAATCTGTGCACATGAGACTCGAAGTTTCAGAGAAGGTATATAGCTGCAGCCAGGATTGAGAATCACCACCCAAGCAGCTTAGCTAAACTTTTTCATCACTCAACGAATGCCAATGATGTTCTGAACCCATGCTAATCTTCTAATAGCATATTAATTTCCTTAGTAAACCAGATGCTTAGAGAAGTCAACAGACATATTCTGTTCTGCTTGGCAGTTATTTTATCATTAGTATTATTATTAATAACAGCATTTATTTTGTACCTCCCATGTGATAGGCATTATGAAAAATAAATTATAATAAGTGCTTGCAAATAATTACACACATAATTTTATTTTCTACGTTTAAAAGCTAAAAACACTTAAGTTTAGAGCGCTCAGTATCCCATCCAGGAGCACAGAGCTAGTGTATTTATTAGTTTAAGTGACTTTCCATCTCCTGTGAAATTGGGTTAAAACAAGGCATTTTTATGGGGATGGCTTAACCATGAGTGTTCAGAAAAGCAAACCAGCTTCTACCTACTTACTTCTCCATGATTTGTCAGATCAAATAGTCAACCAAACTCCTTTAACACTCTGTTTTTACTTTAATTCTTAGTATTCCATTCTCAACCCTCTCAGCAACATAGTCTTTTCTAGGCAAATAATATTTATTCTTATGAATTAAAACTGAAGACCTCTAAACCCTTATTTCTAATTTTTTTTAACGTTTATTTATTTTTGAGACAGAGAGAGACAGAGCATGAACGGGGGAGGGTCAGAGAGAGGGAGACACAGAATCTGAAACAGGCTCCAGGCTCTGAGCTGTCAGCACAGAGCCCGTCGCGGGGCTCAAACTCACGGACTGTGAGATCATGACCTGAGCCGAAGCCAGCCACTCAACTGACTGAGTCACCCAGGCGCCCCTAAACCCTTATTTCTACCTTCAACCTCCTTCTGAAACTCTGAAGCTAATACTGAGTGTGAGCAAATGAACTTGTTACTGTCTGTTCATGCCCATGTATCTCTCCTCCTTCTGATTGCATCACCCCTCTTCTGTCACTTAAGTGCATCATCTGTAAATCTTCATCCTCATTCATCCTGAAGGCCGATGGTCACCACATCCTGTTAATTATGTCTTTGATATGTTTCTCTGTTTCCATTTCTTATCATCACTGCCCAGTTTAGGTCATCAGTTATAGATTCCTAGATGGAATTTCCCCTAACTTCTCCTCCCTTCTGCATCCTAATAACCAACCTGTATCTTAGCCATTCTTCAAAGCTGTCTTTTGAAAATATGTTAATTATTAAAACTATTATTGATTCTTTTTTACCTTTATGGTCCTGTCCTCACTACAGAGGTCTCTCTCACAATGCCTGCCCAAGTACATATTTCCAAGTTACACAGTTAACAAATGAATAATGTTAATTTAAAAAACTTACATGTATTGAATGTATTTCTACATTCCAACACAGAGGATGTACCTAACAATAAAGAAAAGCCATGGTTCCAACCCAGTAGGTATCTTCCTGATAATATAGTAAATTCTGCTGATGCAGAGAGGTCATGTCAAATGCTCACTGCTTCCAGCTGTTGAACATACATAACACCATTAGATAAAATATATCTGCAGGAATGAATACATATATGCATATGCTTCGAAAAAAAACATCAGGTACTAGAAAGAAAAGAAATCTGAATAATAGTATAGTTGTTAGCAAGGTGCCAGAGAAGAAGTGGGCAATCTGTCCTAAGATTTTTAACTTGGCAAATATATTCGGAAAAAACACTGTATTTGTGAAATACAAAAATCAGAAACTGAGAAATTAATATAAAATTATTCAAAGCCCATTGAATCCCTAGGGCCTATAAAATAAAACACCACTCTCTATGAAACTTTCACAACTTAGGACATAGGACATTACCACAGAAAAAAATATTTCCCATTGAAGACGACCTCACTATTAAGGAACATTATAAGAGTGTTAACAAACTCAACAAACCGGAGAGTAGCACCATAAAAACTGCAGAACATAGAAAACCTAAAAGACCCTGTAAAATAAAGAAGGGCTAAATAACAAAAGGATAAAAGAAATATAAACTATAATTTTAAAAGACAACAAAACAACAATAACAAAAAGAACAGGCTGATTTGACAAAGAATTAAACCAAGCTTTCTGACACTAGATCCTGTGCTTCTAAAAATCACATTTTTTCCTGCCTGCCTTTGTACCAAACTCAATTTCCCACACCGCTATTCTAATTCAAAAAATCATGACATCTTGAATCAAGGCAACAGCCTTATTGGCGTCCATGCTCCCAATCTGCGCTTGTCTTGTCTCCTCTCCCAATCTGCGCTTCATTATAAAGTAAGTGTCCTCATGTTAAATGCTCATCTGAGCACCTTACTTCCTTGATATAACTATCCCGAAGCATCCTGTTGTTTTCAATGTAGTTTGCAAGGCTCTGCGTGGTGCCCCATCTTGCCTGTTCAGCCTCATTTCCTATCATTTATCCCCTTCACATTCTATTGAGCCCCTAGCTTCTGGAACACATAGCACTCTCCACACCTCCTGGCCTTTGCTCTTCTTGTTCCCACAGACATTAGCTTGCAAACCAATTTCCAATTTCTCAGAGGGTCCTGCAAGCCCACATTAAAATGAGATAGCTTTCCTCTGTGCACAATTACTTCTATGCTCTTCTCTTATAATCACATTTGCCATATTTAATTGTGAAGGGTGAGATCACTAGATAATACCTCTATAAAATCTGAGATAGTATGAACCTGTTAATTATATAAGTGATATTTAGCAGATGTTCCGTAAATATTTGTTGAGAACATTAAACTATCACTTTGCATCTCCTTAGCTTCTTCACTCTGCTGATAAAAAAACCTTGGTCATATTGTAAGGGTGAGCTGTCACATGACCACTTTTATTTTTTTTGAAATACCAACTATTCTGGCTCCAGTGTTCTCACATTATCTTAAATTATAAATGGCTATCTCTCCAGCAAAGTCATAATCTACTACATTGGTGACATGTAATAGGTTCTTAATACATGTCTAGACTAGATATATGATCCAATGACTATAAACAAACAAATGACTGATATTAGGTCCTTACTAGGATGCCCAAAAAGAAGATCCTTAAAAAAAACCCTACATTTCCCCAATTTTATTGCAGAAATAAACCTTTACATTTCAATTTGAATAACATATCTTCTTATAAATCTTCACCACTGGATTGTTCTTTTTTTTTTTTCTCCATGCTTACATCAACACCTTTACAAACTACATCTCAAAACAAAAAAAAAAAAAATAGTATACTCCTCTGTTGAGAAACTTATCTGCATCCAGGAATGATTCCAACAATCCTTGGGCACTGAAGTCACAAGAGATTCAAAAGCATATGGCTGTTTTCGCCTTGTTAAAGATAAGCTGAATTCAACTGGGAAAACCAACATATTACAGTCCACTAATACCTATTTCTTTCATTGAAGTCCATTCTAAATCTGATCATTTTATAATCAAATTTAAGTTTTATAGAGGAAACATCACCTATTAACTAAAACATAACTTTATAAATAAATATTTTATGCATGAAATTATAATTTAAAATATGGTAAAAGATATCAAGCAAGAACTAAATAAGTAGAGAGATATCCTATGGTCATGGATAAAAGAGTCAATATTGTCAAGATGTAAGTTTGTCCCAACTTGATCTGTAGATTCAACACAATCCAAGACAAAATCTCAGCAAGTTATTTTGCCGATATTGACAAAGTGATCCTAAAGTTTATATCAAGAGACAAAAGACTCAGATTAGCAAACTCAGTATTGAAGAACAGAGTTGGAATATTGACAACTACCTGAATTTAAGGCATACTACAAAATTACATTAATGAAGACAGTGCGGTATTGGTGAAAGAACAGAAATATAGATCAGTGGAACAGAATGGAGTCCAAAAATAAACCCACAAAAATATAGTCAACTGATCTTTGCAAAGGTACAAAGGTAATATATTGGAGTAAAGACAATCTTTTCAACAAATGGTGCTGAAGAAACTGGGCATGTAAAGAAAAAAAAAAAAGAAGAATCTAGATGTAGCTCTTATAACCGTCACAAGAATTGACTCAAATGCAATCATTGACTTTAATGTAAAACACAAAACTATGAAACTCTTGGGAGATAACATGTGATAAAATCTAGATGATCTTGGGTATAGCAATGACTTCTTTGATATAACACCAAGGGCATAATCCATAAAAGAAATAATTAATATGTGGGACTACATTAAAATTAAAAACTGTTCTATGAAAGACAGTATCAAGAAAATGAGAAAGACAGGTCATAGATTGAGAGAAATCATAAGCAAAAGACACTTAAGATAAAATAATTTTATATACACAATAGGTATAGAACCTTAACAATAAGAAAATGAATAACTTGATTTGAAAATGGGCAAATGACTTAAGACACCTCACCCAAAAATGATATACAGACAGCAAGCAAGCATATGAAAAGATGTTCAACATGGTATGTCATTAGGAATTTGCAAGCTAAAACCACAAGATACCACTACATCTATTTGAACAGCCAAAATCCAAAACGTTGACAATGCCAAATGCTAGTGGGGATGTGGAATAACATGAATAATCATCCACTGCTGATGGGAATGCAAAGTGGCACAGACACTTTGGACGACAGCTCGACAGTTTCTTAGAAAAATGAACTTACTATTACCATGTGATCCAGCAATTGTGTTCCTTGATATTTACCCACAGGAACTGAAAACTTGTCCACACAAAACCCTGCAGAAGGATATTTAAAGCAGCTCTATTCACAATTACCCAAACTTGGAAGCAACAAATCTGTCCTTCAGTAGGCGAATGGATAAATAAACTGTGGTACATTTAGACAATGGAATATTAATTATCGCTTAAAGGAAATGAGCCATCAAGCCAAGAAAAGACATGGAGGAAATTTAAATACATATTATTAAGTGAAAGAATACAATGTGAAAAGATTGCACACTGTGTGACTCCAACTATATGACGTTCTACAAAAGGCAAAACTATGGAGACAGTAAAAAGATGAGTGGTTACCAGGAGTCAGAGAGGACAGACGGATGGATATGCAGAGCACAGAGGAATTTCAGGGCTTTGAAATTTTTCTGTATAATACTATAATGATGGGTACAAATCATCATACATTTTTTTTTAAATTCAAAGAATGTACAACACCAAGAATGATACTAATATATACCATGGACCTTGATGATTTTGATGTTATCACTGTATGTTCATCAGTTATAACAAATGCATCACCCTGGTAGAAGATGTCCATAATGAGAACGTATGTGCATGTGTGGGGTCGGGGGTCAATGATAACCCTCTGTGCTTTGTGCTCAACTTTTCTGTAAACCTAAAACTGCTCCAAGACATGAAGTTTATTAATTGCAAACAATGTAGTTAAAACATGCAGGCTTAACTTAAGCGGCTCTTCAGTTATAGCTTAGAGAAATTGCAATTAAAATATTTATACAGCTCTTCTCTGTACATAATGAATAAACTACAATATATTTATAAGAGATTAAGAAAAGAACAAACTCCATTTGCTGCTTTTATACTGTTATTAAATTAAAGTAATGTAGCTTTAAAGATTGTTTCTTGAGTGATCAGATATATAAAATTTGGCAATAGTCCCTTGGAAAAAAATTGGGCTATTATTCTGCCTTGTAGATTGCAAAATCCAGGAGAGAACATCAGACCTTCCTCAAATATGTCCCCACTTTTCTCTGAGAGTGTCCCCAGACCCACCTGCAAGATAAAGGTTAATTACCTGAATACAGTTTTAAATGTTTGAAAATTGTTTTACTTATTTAATTTTTTCCCCAAAAGACTACTGACAGAATGAAAGAAGTCAGAGTAAATTAAACTACATGTGTAGGGAAAAGTGAAATGACAAGTTACATAAAGCAAGTAACTGCTTTATGTAATTTGTGTAATATACCATTACAACCAGGATGATGATCTTATCTCTAAAAGATACTAACAAAATAACTAGTGATACGATATTTTTTCAGCATATCAGAATTGTGATATCTTCTTGAATGATCAGTTTTTGCTACATTTACTAGGTTTACAGCCCTAGATGTAGGAGGTTCTTGTGGCATTGAGTTGTGAAGATTTTTGTTGCAAGCCTAATGTTAAATTATGAAAATACTGTGAATGCAGTATGACAAAAAAAGTGATTCCCATTTTACAGAAAGAAAAGTTAAATACAGACACATGCAAGATGGACATGATATTAAAGCTGAAAATAAGAATTCAAGGACCACTGTATACCTTCATTTTGCTCAGGGTTTATAATCCCATTTTTGCTGTGTAATTTAAGCACTTATGACATCTCCAGATTGCTGCTAACACCACCATTGTGTTTTAGCCTAAACACGCCAACACTCATGGAAGCTCCTAATTGCTCTTGTGAACCCAGCATGCTGCTGGCGGTGAGGGGAGGGGGGGCAGTGGCAATAGCACAATTTCTCTGAGAAAAAACGTTTTGCTGGTGCTCATTGTGGAGTCATGCAGATCCTTATATAGTCTGATACACCTGCATCTCTTTCTTAGTGTTGGAGCCCTTTAGATCAATCAGCTCACATTTCTGCTTCTAACACATTGGAATGTTTGGTTAAGCTGACAAATTTGTGTAGTAAATATAACTGCCTGGCAAGAAGCTTTCTGTCTGTTTCAGTCAATGCTTTGAAATAAGTCCAGCCAGAAACATTTGTTTAGGCAGCTTTGAAAGTCAGTGACACAAATGGATAAGCTAGATGTCCTGTCTTCAGTGCTATACCAGAATGGCTCAGTGGGCACAGAGAGGCCACTGCTCTGGAAAGGCCAAAGGACTCCGCTAGCAAATGCAACTGCCAGATAGAGGTTGAACACAACAGGGATCACTCAGCATATTATGTGTGAGGATTTGGGCCAGGCCACAGAGGCAGCAAACTCAGAGGAGGTGGTCAGTCGATGCTGTGCCCCAATGTCCCACTTTGACTGTTCTAGCACAAGCAGTGGCAACTGGTAGGGTGGGCTAAGAAGATGTATAGACAACTTCAGCTCCTGTCATTAAGGCTTGTCATCTAAGTGATGAGAATGAATAGCCATATTATTAAAACTTAAGTATTGGGGGCACCTGGGTGGCTCAGTTGGTTGAGCATCTCAGGTCATGATCTCATGGTTCAGGAATTTGAGCCCTGCATCAGGCTTTCTGCTGTCAGCAGGGAATGTGCCTCATATCCTCTGCCTCCCCGACCCTCCCCCACCGCCCCTGCCCTGCTCGTGCTCTCTCTCTCTCTCAAAAATAAATAAACATTTACAAAAAAACTTAAGTATTTGATGAGCATATTGTCTTTGAAAAGAATGTTGGGAGGTGCTGGACCTGTGTCAAACCAGAGATCTATTTGAGAGCCCTAAACAGATAAAAACAGCAGAGAGGAGAGTGGGGGAGAAAGCTGAGGGAGGCACAGATGCAATACTATGAGGTTTTAAATAAGTGAGAAATTACTTCCAGTTGATTAAAAGTGATTGTTAATATACAGGGTACATTGGCTCAGTTTATGAGGATGAAAGAGACTAAGCTCAACAAAGGTTAAAGCTATACAGAGTAAAAGGGCTATGTGAGCTGAGGATGGTTTTTATACAATGAATGCAGTAACATTTGTATGGATTTTTTACTTCCCCATCAATTTTATATACCCATTTTATGTGATTATCACAACAGACAGGGCACAATTGTGTAGGGGGGAAATTATAACCAATTTTACAACTAAAAACTGACTTTCCTGGAGATATCTAATGATGGTATTAAGGAAAATGATATTTTGAACTAGGGTCTTCCTTCAGGTACAACAGGGGCTTTTTCCTAATCATGCAGTCTCTAGAAAAGATTGTTAAAGATGTGAGAAACTTGTGAGGGTGTTTGTCTCTAGCCAGTGGGAACAGGACATTATTAGAGGGAATGAATTTACACTTCACTTTACATAGTGATGAAATATTTGAAGTTTTTTTTTTTAGTGATTATATACTACTTTTCTAATTAAAAACAACTAAGAGAAACTATCCAGGGGGGAAAAGGAGTAAAATAGGGAAAATAAGGACATAGACAATTTAAGATATAGAGAAAAGGAAAAGGTATATTCCCTCTGGAATATAAAAGGACTACATTATATGAAAAATTATCTCAGGTTCAGGGAGACATGATGAAGAAATCACTTGATTAGAATACATAGGTTTGATCTACTTCAAAGGTAAATCACCCTCAATGCAGAATTGAATAACCCTCCAAATAATATTCATCTAAATCTACAGTCCAAGCAAATACGCATATACTCATGGAAAATTCTACCCTATATCATGTGCACTATCTGGGTATACTTAACCAATTCACTGAAAATTCCCCCACTTGGATATTTTCTCTTTGTTATGGGAATAAGCACATGTGCCTCTCTGCACATATTAGTAATATTAAGAGTAATTAATATTAGTGATAATATTAATATAATTATTAGCAATTATAATAACCTATTAGTATAATAATTATAGTAATGATTACAAAAGTTATTATTACAATTATGAGTAGTAATACAATGTAATAACACAAATTGTAATAGTATTTTCCAATTTAAGTAAAATGGTATAACATTGAACATAATACTATGGAAATGTAATGACATGTTTGAACAATAATAAAACATTTTAATAAATATGTTCAAAACTAGTAATTAGTAATAATAACAAATTGTAAAATATTTTGCAATTTAAGTAAAATGATGTAACATTGAGCAATGGAAACACTACTATGGAAATGCAATGACACATTTGGAGAATAATGAAGCATTTTAATCAATGTATTCAAAATTCTCAGAGTTATCTTCAACTTGAATGATAGTTTCCCCTCTGGAGTCTACATACTGCTGTGAAAATATAAATTTATTTTCATACAACTTGTAAAGTAAATATGCCCTATGGAGGCAGCTTAGTGTGCAAGCAAGTCTTGGGCTGGCCCTCTGAAAACAGAGGTTCCCATCTTGGTGGCAGACCCACCCACTGTGACTGAGGACCAACTACTTAACCCCTCTAAGTCCATCCACGTTCACCTGCAGCAATGATGCACACTGTCCTCTAGCTCACTGGCAATGCAGGCATGAGCAACAAACAAGGTAATAGTTTGACATAAAAAACTGAAATTTTAAGCAAAAAAAGCTAGTTATCCATTTCAAGGTAGCCATAGCTACGGGAATGGATTTGATCTTGATATGCCAATATCCACAGAGTGAAACAGAAGTTTTTAAGTAACTGATATAAACTTTCTCCACTTTGTGGATTCAGTGTCATGACCACACATTTTGCCTTAAACATCTTTGGGTATAAGTTATGTAAGCTATACATCTCTTAGCCAAAAGGAACTTGATTAGAGCCTTCTGCAATCAAATTATATTTGGTGGTCAGAAAGCTGATACTGAGGTATTACAATGTGGCAACTGTTTTCAAAGAGTTGATTTATTAAAAGGAAAGATCAGTTAGCCCAGGTGTATGACATGGGCCAGGACAGCAGAAAGACTATTATTTGTAAGCTTATGCAGACATAGCCAGAGTGTAACGCCAGAAACAAGATAATTTGTTTGCAAATAAAAGAGTATTTGACAGCATGAATAAAGCTTGAGTAGATCATAGTAAGGGAAATAGGCCAGCCACAGAAAGACAAATACTGCACAATTCCATTTACTTGAGTCATCTAAAATAGTTAAATTCATGGAATGAAAGGATGGAATGGTGACCGGCAGGGGCTGGGGGGAGGGGTTAGAATGGGGAGTTAATACTCAGTGAGCATAAAGTTTCAGCAAGATGAGTAAGCACTAGAGATCCGCTGGATAACATTGTACCTACAGGCAACAATAATACATTGTACACTTGAACATTTGTGAAGACGACAGATCTCATGTTAAGTGTTTTGACCATAATAAGTTTTTTTTAAATATAATACAAAGAGAGTAGGAAATTCAACTTCCTGTGAAATTTCCCTTAAAGCCTGTAATTCAGGGGATAACTTGATGGAACAGGATGGGTGAAGTGAGAAATGCAAGATGATTGATGGGGGAAAATATCAAGTATTGTGTAGATTAATGTGAAGATAACTATTTGCCTCTGAACAATACAAGGTAAGACAGCAAACTGAAGCTTTTCAAGGACAGAAACCAGCAAATTGTTCCCCCAATACTTGGCAGAGTATCTATGCTAGTCGTTTTGCAAGAAATACCTATCAAATGGAGGAAATGTCCGTAACTATTACTGATGGGGCTTTGGACTTCTATATCTTGTTTCTATCATAAGAAATAAATCTAAATTGAGACTAAGGAGACAGGAGGAGGAGGAGTTTGAAAAAGCAAAGCCAGAAATATCTGTATATGTTTGTGTATCAAAGTTCTGAAATCATTAAATGAAGCATTTTGGAATAAGAAAGGCAAAATCTATTACTACCAAGATGTTATAGAATCTTAGATTCTTGCCTCCTTAACATACATGTTGCCACCGACTACTCAGCAGGCAGGTTCAATAAACCTTGGGCCAGCACTGTGCTGAAAACCACCATGAAGGCAGAGGAAAGCTGTCATCTGAACTTTGGTGTTAGCCACTGGTATTACTTGCTTCCTTTTCACTCTAAGAAACAACATATTTAGGAGGAAAATGGAAAAAAAATAAACTAAAACATATAATAGGAAACATATTAATGAGGAATAATTTCCTGAATATCCTATCTGTTCTTCTTCAGAAACTTCTTAATTATATTTCGGGCTGATTCTGCCCCTAAGAAGAGCAGGAAAGAGGCAGCTTTGCTCACTTCTAAGAAATGCCCTTGACTCCTCTCTTATTTGAACAGCTTATGTTCATTTGCTTTCTGTCCAGGTCCTGAAAAGCTTCAGAGTCAAGAAGTTCTTCTAGGCTTGTGTGAAATACAACACACATCATTAATGGAGAGAGTTTCAGTCTCTCAGGTTGCTAAAAGTATCAGAGCAGTAACTTGCAGTTAGAATGTGGCCCTCGCACACAGCAGAGCTATGACTTATATGGGGCAGGAAACTATCCATCATAGTTTTATAGATGAAGAAACAGGACTGGACAATAGCCACATCTGGTATAGAAACCTGAGGTCTGTGACTCTTAATTAATCTAGTGGTTTTCCCACTGTGGAAATAGTTTTTCCCATCACAGTGGAAGCGTGGTGTGTTATGAGTCTGTTTTGCATAATGATTAACAGCAGGACCTCAAAGGTGGACTGATGTGGATTTGAAACTTGGTTCAGCCATCTCCTGGACATGTGCCGAAGGTGATTTACTTAAGCTCTCAGAACCTTAGTTTTCATCCTGTACAATGGGGGCAACAATAATACCTCATCTCATGTGAGGATTAGAGGACATAGGTTTCTGTTAAATACAGGTCTAGTATCAATCATCCCTCAATGAACATAGTTTGTTAGTTTGCTGATAAGAGGAGAGCTGCTCAGCATCTGGACAGACTCATGAGGCTGAACACAGTGGCAGGAAGGTCTGTCCCATATGGGCTTCACGTGAGGGAGAGGAAAGACCATGGATGTGCATGCTGATTTGGCCAGCTATTAGCTATGTGGGCAGGCCACTTAGTCTTTCCTCAACTTCAGCTTGCTCATTTGTAAAATAAGGATAAGGATGCATACTTTATTGAGTTGTAGTCAAGAGAAGCATGAATTCGTGTGAAATACACAGCACGATGCCTGGTGTGCAGAAGGTGCTTGATAAAGGGCAGCTACCGCTCAATATCAGTCACAATTGTAGAAATGCTCTCCCAAGTCATTCCATGTCCTAATTGCTCAGAATGTTATGCACGCACACACACACACACACGATAGAATTAAAGGGTGAGAAACTAACCTAAGACTTTGTTAAATACAATGGTTTTGGAGAAGGATATGGATCAGGAATGATTTCTAAGGAGATTTTTCTAAGTTATTGTGCACTAAAACAGAACAGTCATGATAGCACATAAAATCACAGCACAGCAAAAATATTTTGTATATCCTGAATCAATAATAATATTAATCATAATCTATTAGAACTTACTCTCTTCCTTTTAAAGACTTTCTTGCTAGCAATATTATTTTACTTAATTTAGCTAGAATATCTACAGATGTAGAGTTCTATGTCTGCTCCTTAATAATCGTTTAAAAAAGAAAATTAGATGCTTTTCTACTTGCAAGAAATTGGAATTGCTGACGCTTATTTTACAGGTCTTACCTTTATCAATCCCTTTTAAATATGTCCCAATTATCTCCTTACAACCATTACCACAATATACTCTGAATTTGAAATGCAGTAGGAATACTTTACAGATTTGTGAACAGTGACTTCAGCCAAAATGTTGTCCCAAACTGGACATGGGATTCCTGGGACCCAGGTAACCAGACATACCATGACAGCATAGCATTGGATGGCCTCTTCCAAAAGATAAATTCCGTTAAGTATCCTCCCATAAGCGGGCCTGAGCTCAGTTTCCAACTCCAGGTTGAAAGGTAATAAAACGTTTGAAGACTCGCATTAGATAATTGTTATTTTTTTATTTGTCTCCCTCACCTGAGGGACAAATACCTGTGGTTGTACCTCCACTTAATGAGGTCAGTTACATTCTGAAAAGCTTAATAAAAAATCCCTAAGTGGACCATAAAATTGTTATTGTACTAGCTCTCTTATTACTCCCATAACCTCCAAAAATGGAGGGTTTTCAGTTACTTGTATCATTCTGCAGTCTGATGCCAAGGTGCTCCTGCTTAGACAACCCAATTCAAGATTTGGACAATACAAGGAGTTAACTAATATAAACTTGCAGACATGTTGCATTTAATAGCAAAGCATGTTGTTCTACTAAACTAATATAAAAGGTTTCTGGTGGAATTTGTTATTTTACATAATTTTCTTTCCAATTAAAGATGTTTTATGTTAAAAGCTACTTGCCCTAAATTCTCATTTTCTGGGGATAAGTTTTCTATCTATCTATCTATCTATCTATCTATCTATCTATCTATCTAATCTATCTATCTCCTAGAGACTTGAATTTCTCATATATTTCAATACAAATATTCATACCAATGAAGACAGCCAACAGACAAGCAATAGTCAGATAACTGCTGCCAAGGTGAGTGTTTTTGATGGGATCAATGGTGGGAATAAGATCCAATGGGACCTGGACCAAGGTGAGGCAAGTGAGGTAAGGCATGCAAATGTGACATACTGTCTTTCCCTAATATTTTGCTATTTTGTTTATCATAGATTTTTGCATTAACTTGATCCCTTAAAATATAGTATTATATTATTATTTATTTTGATTATTGAATTTTTTGGCTTCCCCTTAAATTTTATACCCGAGCAAGTGCCTCATTTGCCTGATCCTAATTTTGGCCCTGGGTTGGATTATTGGCTGCAATTCTTCACATGCCCAGATCAACATTTCTGCTATTTTAAGTTGAGCAAAAGGTATTTGGCACCCCTGAACTTTGGGCTCAGCCACGGGACTTGCTTTGGCCAACATGGATGTTAGCAGACAGGATGTAAACAGAGGTTAAAATTGTAGGACAGGGCTTTCCTTCTTGCATTTCTGCCATCATCATCAGACATCAACAGAGAATGTCTTATGTAGCTGCAACCCATGATATCTACACCCAAAATATGTGGAGCAAACTTGAACCCAACCTGCAATTTGAATCCACCAACCTATAGGCCTATGATTTTAAGGCATTATTACTATTGTTTTAAACCAGTGAGGTTTTCAGGTAGTTTGTTATATAGCATTACTGTAGCAACCCTGAGTAGTAGAGAGGGAGGGTAGGAAATATGCTTTACTACCTCTCATACTTCTTAATAACTAATAATCCATTTGATTTAGTAACAAACATTCATTATGCAACTACAATGTGATAGGCACTGGAATTACAGAGATGGATTAAGATGCTGGTTCTTCAGAAGTTTATTGTCTACTAGGAGAAAGACTATGAACAGGTAAGTGCAATTACTTGCTAAAAATTCTGAAAGGTTGGGGTGCCCAGCTGGCTCAGCTGGCTGATCATCTGACTCTTGGTTTCAGCTTGGGTCATGTTTCCAGGGTCATGGGATCAAGCCTTGCATCAGGTTCTGTGCTGAGCATGGAGGTGCTTAAGATTCTCTCTCTTTCTCTGCCCCTTTCCCTAGCTCATGCTCTCTCTCTTTCAAATTAAAAAAAATGCTAAAAGGCAAATATGCATTTGGTACAGTAGGCAAAGAGTTACATAAATTATCAAGCCTACTAAGAGAGAAAAGATTTAATGGAAGAGCTAATCATTACATGGAATTAAACCCAGATGCTCACCCAGCAGTACTACTACCGAGCACATGTTACCTACAAAGACAGAAGTGCCTTAGCTCTAGCTAATTGTTATTAGGGGAAAAAATGGAAGCTCAATGTATCCCTGTCTTCAAGCTATCAAGAGAAATCTAGATTATTCTAAAAAAATCTTATAATTCAAAAATAGCGGCCATTAATTCAAGCTGTTCCTACCTACTATACAGCTAAAGAAGTCCCCGGCTGTTCCTATACAGGCAAAGAAGCCCCTGAACCAAAGAAATAATCAGACCATAGGCTATATTTAAACCTTGGATGTCTAGTTTGAGGTGGACTGAGCAGGTGGGTATTAGGAGACTGCCAGCTTGGACACAGGCACAGCTTGGACACAGGCGGAGGGATGGGCAGGGCTGAGATTTTGCTTTCAGCTCAGCTCTCCAAGCCAATGCTCTTGGCAGTTCTGGCTGCAGCTAGGAGGAATAGGCACTATTTTTCTTTCCTCTTTCTTCCCTTTTTGTTTGTTTGTTTGTTTGTTTGTTTGTTTTGTTTTTGGTTTTGTTTTTCAATGTGCTCAAAGTCACTGAAGGGCACTGTTTCTTCATCAATTTCTGTCTCTTAACAACAACAAAGTAATAATAGACACAATGAAAACATCTAAAGTCATAGAAAATGCACTATTAATTATCTGCAATTTGAAACATTATCTCTCTCTAATATGCCAGATAGCACATCTCCCTTACCAACTATGCACATTTCAGTCTAGGAATAATAACAACTCATAATATTTTTTTTAGGAAAGCAGATTATGTTCATATATTTTCACTCTAAAATCTGGGTAATAGAGGAAAAATATTTTAAAACTACAACAGAAGTACTATTGTATAAAAATCATCTATCTTCAGTATTATTTGTATAAATCTTTGAAAGGTATTTTTTTTCTTGTCAAAATCTAAATTCCTATTTACAGATAATAGCATCAACAGCGGAAGGTGGTTTGGGGGTTAGGAGGATAAATGTCAAATTTAGCAGGATTGTGTAAGTCATCTTCATTTATAAATAATACATTACAATATGGTAACATGATATTTATCTAGCATTGCAGAGAAATTTTGTATTCTAGGAACACAAATGTTTTTGATAGCTGGAGGTTACAACTTCAAATGCCCCTAAGAAAAGTTGATGAGAAGCTATCTAAGATCTATTACATAATTTATCTGCCTTCTTAAACAGACTAGACTAAAATAAACAGACAAGCAAAGTAAAACCTTGAATTCTTTAAGTTTATCTTCATGAATAGAATATTTTACTATATTGCAATGCTGCTTTCCATGTCTAGGGTAGGAGATGGGGCTGTTGAGCCATATATGAAATGGCCCATGTTCTAGTCTGCAAGCCAGTAATTCTCCAATATCAGAATCACCCATGGGAACACAGATTATTAGTTTCCTTCCTGTACAGTTTCTTTTTAAGTAGGTTTGGACTGGAGAACAAGATTTTGAATTTCTAACATACTCCCAGGTGATGTTGCTGTTGATGGCCCAGAAATCATATTTTAATTAGCACTGCTACAGGCCTTTTCTCCTTCCTTCCTTCCTTCCTAGCTGCCTACCATTCATCCATCCATCCATCCATCCATTCATCCATCTATCTTTTATAATGGTGTTCCTAACTCCCACTCCTTCACCTATGACTTATCAATGCTTTCCATGTGCTCTTATAAAACTCTCACAGAAAAAAATAAGTCTTTGGCGCTCTCTCTCTCTCTCTCTCTCTCTCTCTCTCAAAATGAACATTAAAACATA
The DNA here is from genome assembly GCF_016509475.1 of Prionailurus bengalensis. Taxonomy (NCBI): domain Eukaryota; kingdom Metazoa; phylum Chordata; class Mammalia; order Carnivora; family Felidae; genus Prionailurus; species Prionailurus bengalensis. The sequence goes on along the minus strand of NC_057356.1, from coordinate 72,065,651 downwards.
AATAAAAAAAAATAAAACCCAGCCTTGATGTCAAACTTTGATATTCTCTGTCACATCCTAGTCCTTTAAAAAAATTTCCAATAACAATGTAGAGAAAGTCCCCCGTTTTGCTGAATGCTAAGAAAATAAAAACAAATAAGAAACATTCATTTCTTTTCTCAAATAATTTAAATTTTAACTATACATATATATGGGCCTTGTGTAAGTGACACAGAAAATGCTTTCACACATCAATTAAAAGATCATGATGAGCAGGCCCCAGTGGCCTATTGGATAAGGCACTGGCCTCCTAAAAGATCATGATGATATAAACATAGATTACTAACGTTTTTATTATTTGTACCCTGAACTTTCAGCCACACTTCCCATGTATTTCACTACACATCAGTCATTGCCTTCACATGTCACTTCTGTGTCTGCCACTGAACAATTAAAACACTTACATGGATGTAGTTAAATATGCACAATTATTATAGCAGATAGGATTAAAAATCAACGGCAAATATCCAAAACAATTTTAGATACATAAAGTTTATGTGGCACCAAAATACCAGTATCAATCAGATCTAAAGGGGGAAAGAGGCAACAAAGATGATGGCTTTCTAAATTCCCCCTCAAACATTCATATTTTGGAAGTCTAGATCAATATAACTATTTTTATCAATTTAGTCAATCGCCTGTAAAATGTGCAATGTTTCTACCTTCTGAATCACTACAAAAATTCAATCAAACCACAAATCTACACAGCAGAATATATAAGCAAATAAAACACCAAAATGGCATTAAAATGAAAGTCAGAGGTATAAAATAAGACAGAGGAGATAATCATAACAGTAATAATTAAATGCTTACTCTGTGCCAGGAATTATACTGTTTTAAATCTACTATCTAATTCAGTATTCGTACAATTTTGTCATATAGCTAGCAAACAATGCCAATATTCAAATTCAGATTGTATTTGTTTCAATTATCTCATGATGATAATTTAAATTGTGTGTAATATGAATAAATGAAACCCTCTTTGGAAAAAGCAAAATATTTCAAACTGGGTAGATATGAACAAACACAGGAGACACCCCCATGACATTAAAAGACACACCTAAAAAGCTCTATATACTAAAGAGAATAGTATTAAAACACATAAAATACATTAGAAATAAAATGGGTTATTGGGGCGCCTGGGTGGCGCAGTCGGTTAAGCGTCCGACTTCAGCCAGGTCACGATCTCGCGGTCCGTGAGTTCGAGCCCCGCGTCAGGCTCTGGGCTGTTGGCTCGGAGCCTGGAGCCTGTTTCTGATTCTGTGTCTCCCTCTCTCTCTGCCCCTCCCCCGTTCATGCTCTGTCTCTCTCTGTCCCAAAAATAAATAAACGTTGAAAAAAAAAAATTAAAAAAAAATAAAAAGAAATAAAATGGGTTATTAATGGAAATAATGTAGAATTAGAAAACTACTTAATTTCATGAGTGTAATAAACTTGAATACTAAAGCAAAATTTAAAAAGAAAACAAAAAGTTCATATTCTAAATTCATTTTGCATATAAAGCAAAAATTCTACACACTGGTCAACTGAATTTCGCAGAATATTAGTAGTTTCATGTCTACATAGTGGCAAATCCTACAGTCAGTAAATACAGTAAAAATCAGAAAAAACAACCCAAAAAAGTATAAACCTACATAGAGAATTAGAACAGTAAAATATTAATAGTAGTTATCTATGGATAATAAAGTTATGTTGGGATTTTTGTCTACTATTCTGTATTTTCAAATATACCTGTAATTAATATGTACCTGTGTCTTTCATAATGACCAGATTTTATTTTAAAAGAAAGCAAGTATAAATGCATTCATGTGTATATATATGTGTGTGCATGAGTGTATTTGCATATATACATACACATATACACATATGCTAAAGAATATTTTAAAACTATAATACTGTAGCAGTCATCTATTCCTGGACTTTGTTTCATGAGGTTGGATAATGCCTTTTTTAAACATCAAGGAGATATCCTAAATAATCTAGGAGTTTCCTTCTTATAAACCACTTTGAATCTCCTCTTCCATAAATATTAATTTGTGTTTGTTATTATCTTTCCAGTTTGTGAACTCTTTTGTGGGGAACAACACCAATAAATTTATCACCAGGGTATATAATTTTTATATCTTTATACCTAAATCCTATACTTCCTTTTTTTTCTTTTTTGTCCTAAAATTACCTTCAAGCTTCAAGAGAGTTCTCCTAGGCATAGTATTCTTGAATTTGTCAAATATGTCCACGTTCCACTTAGTAATATCCTTCATGGATATGAATTTGATTGTGTCCCTTTTCACCCATAATTTTTCTGAACAGAAAATTTCCCATCCGGTCTTACTATTTCATTCCTTTGATCATTTCCATTAACCTTTCAGGCTTTTCTAACTGTTTTATGGCCTTAATGGAATACACTGAATCAAACTATGAACTCTACTCCAAGTACAAAAATATTATTAGTTCTGTTCAAAGACTTAACAAAATTATATAGTACTGTTTTTTTTCAATTTTATCATGGTTATCTATGGAATTTGGTTGAACTTTTGAAGTGCTACTCTATACTGGACTGTTTTCAAGAAATAGTTGACATAGATTCAGTTATTGTTTTTTCTAGACACAATAGAGAGAGAGTAATTCATTTTATCAACATTGCTTGGATTATACTTCCCCAAATATATTACCTTTTACCTTCCACACCTGAAAATCGTCCACTATTATTTTGCCTATTCACACAGCATTACAAAATGATCTGGCAGGGCCCATCCCTGCAAGCTGTTCACCAGTTTTGAACAGCTTCATAATCATCTGCAAACTTACAGATCTGTCTCAGTATAGTCATACAGCCCACCTTTCTCCTCAGGCCCACATTCTTCCAGTCTATATAACTGGAGCCATTTTTACTTGATTGTTGGTTTAGTCCAACCTCATGTGCTGATACTAGTCCTGTATACCAGTGGGGGATTTCAAGAACTTGAACAAATGCTATAGGTGAGAAGATCATGTTTACCTGGATGCTTTCTAATTCCAGTTGTACTTCCCATCCTGTTCCCTACCTTGACTGTTCTTCCTTATGACCAAGCCCCTCCATTATATTCCACTTATAATAATAGGTCTCTGTATGCAGCCTGCTCACCCTACTTTTGTTTGGTCTGGTTTTTAAATAGGATGTCTTGCCTTACTCTTGTTAATATCCTGCTTCCTTTGCTAACTGCCAGGTCAGTCTTCCTTCTCCAAAAACAGTGCTTAAGAATCACCTGGAAGGCTTATCAAGCTACAGCTTCCAGGCTGCATCCCTAGCAGTTCTGATTCAGTAGACCACGGGAAGGCCAAAAATCTGCATTTCTAACATGCTTAC